>NC_056746.1:108918248-109218248 GCF_019279795.1 Protopterus annectens | reverse complement strand
GAAAGGTTTCTACTCCAGAATCTTACTGGTGCCCAGGAAGGAAGGACATGGAGACCTATCCTAGATCTTTCCTGTCTGAACCTCTTCTTGAAAGTCTCTTCCTTCAGGATGATAACACTTCCCATTTTTTCCCCTCTTCCATCAGGCCTTCATGGTGATCCTGGACATCAAGGAGGCCTGCCTGCATATTCCCATAAAACCATCCTCCAGGAAATTCCTCAGATTCAAAGCAGGATCCTCCCATTTTCAATTCTGTGCCTTGCCTTTTAGACTCTCCACTGCACCAAGGGTATCTATGAAATGCCTAGCCCCAGTCATTGCTTACTGCAGGACAAGAGGAATGCAAATATTCCCATACCTAGATGACCTTCACATTCAAGCATCAGACAGACAAACCCTCCTCGCCCACACAAAGGAGCTCCTACTCTTACTGCTGTCACTAGGGTTCCTCATAAACCTCCCCAAGTCCCAACTAAATCCTACACAAGACATTGTCCTGATTCTGCATCCTAGGAAGACAGACCTCAGAATGGCCTTCCTACCGGAGAAAAAAGTACTTTCCTTGCACCACCATCTACAGTCTGCCCTTCACATATCCTGACTGCGAGGGAATTCCTCAGACTCCTCTTGTACATTGCAGCCACTATCCCCATGCTACCCCTGCCAAGGCTTCACATGAGGAGAATGCAATGGTATCTGCGCTTGGTTTGGACCCAGCACTCACACCCCCTTGAATTCAAGATCCCACTCTTCCCCCACCTCCACCAAGAACTGAAGTGGTGGCTGGCCCAGGTGCCCAGAATCTGGGCCTCCCTCTGCAAATGCCCTCCCCTTCCCAAATCATGCACACAGACTCATCAAATCTGGGGAGTGACTCTGAACACAAGAACAGTGCAAGGTTTGTGGACAGACAAACACTGGCACATCAACATCAAGGAAATGTCAGCCATTCTTTTTGCCCTGCAGGTCTTCCAGCCCTTCATCACACAGGGCACCCTGAAGATCTTTACATACAATGCCACAGTAATGTGGTACTTGAACAAGCAAGGAGAGATGAAGTCCTACCTCCTCTGCAGGCTAGCTCTACAGGTATGGGATCTGGCTATCTCCCAGGGGATCACCCTCCAGGCAGCCTACATCCCATCCCAGCACAATTGTCAGGCAGACTCACTAAGCAAAACTGCCTCAGACAGTCATGATTGGATGCTGTCAAGAGATTCCTAGATCTGATCCACAGGTGGGATGCTCCACAGATAGACCTGTTTACCTCCTCCACAAACAGGCAGCTCCAGAGCTCACGACCCGAAGGCACTGCAAACAGATGCCTTCTTAATGTCTTGGAAGGGGAGAGTCCTGAACGCCCCCTTCCCTCTGATCCATAGAATTCTTCTGAAAATTCAGCAGGACTCACCAAAAATCTTGTTGGTGACTCCCTACTGGCCAAAGCAGCACTGGTTCCCCCTACTGCATCTCTCCAAGGGCAATCACCACAAGTTACCCCTCTCAGTGGATCTACTCAAACATCACAAGGGGAGACAGATTCACCGACAGCGGAAATCCCTGCACCTCTCCCTGTGGCAGATAGGATTCTAATTCCCTTCAGACACCTGTACAATGAGGATATGCTCTCAGTCCTGCAGGACGCCAGGAAACCTAACACAAGAAAATCTTCTGTTGAAATGGAGAAGGTTTTGTATCTGGTGTTACAAAAGATGGATGGAGTCACTGAAAAGTGACCTGCCTCTGATTCTGTCCTACCTGAGTGAACTCCTGAAGATAGGCTTGTCTTACTCCTCTTTGAAAGCATACTTGTCTGCCATTTCTGCCTGCTTGTCTATGGAACCTCCATTAGCTTCCAGACTCCCAGCCAAGCTATTCCTAAAGGGTGTTTTACACTTGAGACCCCCCCCCCCCAGAAAACCCACCTCTCCTTCCTGGGACCTTAACTATATCCTAGAAAAACTTTGAACCTGCTGGCAAGGCTGACTTGAAATTTTGCAGTTGGAAGATAGTGCTACTAGTAGCTCTGACCTCAGCCAGGAGATTCTCGGAGCTCCAAGCCCTTATGATTACCCCTCACTTCCAGGTTTTCCATTTGGACAGGGTCACCCTCAGGATTTTATCCCTCCTTCACCCCCAAGCTGGTCAATGACCTCTCTCTGAATTAGGCTATTCACCTACCCACCTTCTTTCCTAACCCTCAGGGAGACTGTGAAGAGGGTCTTACACACTCTGGATGTCCCCAGGCAACTGCAATTCTGTATGCATAAGACCAAGCCTTTACGCAAATCCTACCAGCTGTTTGTTTCCTTCCACCCCAAGGCTCTGGGGAAAGCTGTGGGAAAACAAACCATTTCCTCTTAGATTGCTAGAGCCATTTCCTTTTGATGCACACACCAAGGGAAGACGCTGTCAGGCAGTGTCAAACCCCATTCCACAAGAGCCATGGCTTCCTCTGGAGCTTTTTTCAAAGGTCTAGACACCAACTCCATATTGGAAGCAGCTTACCTGGACCTCTATACACACCTTCACCAGACACTATAAATTGGACCACATTTCATAGGTTCATAGATTGGTACTAGGCTATCGGCCCTAGGGGCCTATACAAACCTAGCCAGGTGGAGTTTTTTAGATGGTCAGCAAAGGGCATCTGCTTTAGGCCTTTGATTCTTTTAGTGAGGTATTTCTGCGGCCTTTCCAGTTGTTGCAGATGTCATAACAGGTGCATACCAAAGGGGCTTTGTATTCTATAATGGGTCTAATGAGGGATGTGTACAGTGGGACAATTATCTCCTTTTTTCTGGATGAAAAGCACTTAGTGATGAGGTGTGCTGCATAGAAGGATTTCCTGATTGTTGTGGCGATGTTATCGCAGGTGAGATCACTGTCCACCTGTGTCTCCAAGTCTCTTATCACACTTTCAGTGTTTAGTGTACTGCCACCGATGTGGTAATTCACAGGTACATGTTTTTCCCAAAGGGGATAACTATACATTTCTTGGCATTGACCTTGAGCCCATGGCTCTGGCACCAAGCATCTTATTTCTGTAAGGCCCTTTTGTAGAATAGCCACATGATTTGGGGATTCAGTAATGGCTCCCAGTTTGCAGTCATCTGCGAACTTTGTTAGCTAGAGTCCCTTAGTGTTGGCCTTTACTTCAAAGAAGTAAATGCCAAACAAGAGCGGTCCCAAGACTGAACCCTGAGGTACTCCACTTGTCTGGAGATGGATTTGGAGTCTGCTACTTTTACAGTGCGGGTTCTGTCAATAAGCCAGTTGGCAACCCATCGAGTGACGTAGGAATTAATGTCCAGCTTAGTAAGTTTGTCTATGATTCCAGAGTGGGGGATGGTGTCGAAGGCCTTGGTGAGGTCCAGATAGGGTGTGTGGGACCACCTTACCCTTGTCCATGGCTCTGGAGACTGATGTGAATAAGTCAGTCAGATTCAGGAGACAAGATTGGCCCTTCATGAACTCAAACTGCGTGGGGTCCAGTGTTTGAAAGTTGCTATTGTCTTTGTTTATAAATTCCATGATACATTTCATGGCCTTACAGATCAGGCTCGTCAGACTGATGGGGCGGTAGTTCCCGGGATCCAAGGTAGATCCCCCTTGTGGAGTGGGATAACTGTAGCTGTGCGCCACTCATTGGGCACGAAGCCTGAGGTGAGGCTATGATTAAACATGACACTTAGGTGAGGTGCCAGTTCATTTTGTAGTTCATATAGTACACAGTCTGGGATGTCGTCTGATCCCCATGGATGCTGTATTCTTAGCTTTGGAGAGTGTTTTTTTACCTGTGTGGCCATTATTACTGGAATTTGGCAATCTTTCAGTACTGAGATGGGCCTTCTAGGGGTTGAGATGAGGGTGAAGTTTGCACTGAATCGATCTGCCAGGATATTGGCAATATCCTTGAGATCAGTATATTTAATGCCATTCTGTTGTAGCTCAGAGCAGATCTGAGCATTGCCATTTAGATTCTTGACATAGCTATAGAATGCCTTGTGGTTGTGTATGGAATCTTTGGCAATTTTATTTTTGTAACTAGCTTTGGAGGATTTTATGAGGGATCTCAGTTTCTTACTGAGGCTGGTAAGGAAGTTTTCTGCATCCTGGGATTGTCCTCTTTTCTGCAGCAGTTTCTTCCTTTTGTTGTAAAGTTTGTTTATGGGAGGGACCACCAGATTGGCTTCCATTTTTTGGAGGAGAGCGTCTTGGTTCTGTTGGGGATGGCACGATTCATGCATGAGTGGATGTGCTCATACAGTGCCTTAGTGTAAGATTCAGCAGTCGAACTTTCAGTTCCCGTCTGCATGGGTGTCATGAAGTTTGTCACTTCTGACTTGAGTAGCATGAAGTTGGCTTTGGAGAAGTGTTTTATGTAGGTTTCCTTACTGGGGAGTGGGATGTGGATGTCAAAGGTGATTAGCTTATGATCAGACCTGACCAACTAGGGTGTGGCCATAGGTGGGGAGCATCGATTTCCCGTGTTGATAATGACCAGATCTAGGGTATTGGAGCCCCTGGTGGGACTAAGGATTAGTTAATCCATGGTGTTGGAATTTATGAATTCCAGGAACCGTTGGAATTTATGAATTCCAGGAACCGTTGGGCAAAGGTGTTGGTACATGAGTAGTTTTCCCAGTTAATGGCAGGGTAGTTGAAATCACCCAGTATTAGGGTGTTTGGTTGTAGCTTAATATTTTCGAGTATATTTAGAAAAGTGTAGTGAGCATCATGGGGCATGGTGGTGGATCTGTAGCAAGCTACAATTTGCATTGCAGTCTTACCTAGTGTTAGTTGCACCTGGAGAATTTAAGACGTATTGTGTTGGGCAACTCGCCTGGTGGTATGAATATCCTTGGTGAATATGGACACTCTTCCACCTTTAGTATTTCGGTCCTGGTTTGGTGGCCGAAAAGTGTTATAAGAGTTGTAGCTTGGTATTGCAGTGGTGCTCTCTGGAGCCTTGAACCAGGTCTCAGTTACTTCACAGATATCGATGTTCTCCATTTTTAGGAGTGCCTCGAGAGAGTGCCAGGGGTGGATTGCCAGGGCCATTCTGCATGGGTTCATGGAATCCTCATCCAGACCTCCTCCCAGCCACGAGTGAGCTTTTGTACTCGCCCACTAGTGAATACTGCAACATTCGAAGAGAAGGGTATAGTTAAGTTTTGTAAAATATTATAACCATAGATGATTATCTCTTCCATGTTGCAGTATTCCTTCCCTCCCACCATCCCCCTCTTATCCTTGCACTTGCTCTCCTCAGCTTCTTTACAGGCTAGGCCATCAGGACTGGCTCCGTCTGGAGCTTCCTTGGTTCTGAGGGCTGGTGCATGCAAATGTCACATGGCCTATGTACTTGCCAACACATCAGATGTCCGCACCATCTGAGACTGGAAAAACTTTGGAAACCTGACCGGACAAGCTGATTGGAAGAAGAGTAAACTCCACTAGTGAGTATTGCAACATGGAAGAGAAGACATATATGGTTATCGTAAGATTTTACACAACTTTCCTTTCCTGCTACAGCTGACGTCTGATTCAAAGAATTGAGATAAGTACCCCGTTGAGGACCCTTTCATTCCTTCCTTTTACTTGTATTGCGTGTTCATGTCATCCAGAAAGGGAAATGCGGACGGCAGATTTCCCGCAAGGATGCCCGCAATCCGTGTCTCTTCTGCTTGTGACGGTTGCACGACTACAAGGCCTGCCCCATTTGTCAGGCATTTGTACCCAAGACCCTACGTAACTGCTTTAAACCTTTACTTGAAAACCAGCGCATTAAGCAAATTGCATTAGGAATGGAGGACTCCTCCGATGTTCTTTCGGAACCTCCAAAAAAGAAGGCCAAGACCTTATGGCCTAATTCTTCTGCTGGGCCTCTACCGTCTGATCCTCAGCCTGTGGCCGACCTCAGCCTGGTAGAGGGATCCAGATCCGCCGATATGGATATAGCAGGTACCTCCACGGATGCTGTACGATCCCACGGTGAGAGCACATCCGCTGAGGCTTTACCGACGTCTGTCTCATCCTCCAGGGAGGATCCAGCGTTTTCGTAGGGCCTGTCTGATCCCTCTGGTCCTTTCCAGTCTTCAGATTCTAGACCCCTTCAGACTTGCTAGGCCCCTTAAAAAGAAAGCGTATCTTTCTCTCTTCTGAAAGCATGCCTGATTGGCAGGCTTTCAGTCAAAGCCTGCTTAATGCTTTCATGGCCTTGCGGCCTTCCTCTACTGTGAGTGCTAACATATCCTCACCACTACTGAGCCTTAGGACTCGGACCTTAGATCCTAACACAAGGGAAGAGGAAGACACTTCTGATTCCTCTCTGAGTAATCTTTATCTTACACTTCCCAGATTTCTTCCCCCTTTGGGTATGGCTCCCCTGAGGAAGAATCAGTCGATCCTGACTCCCCAGCTGAGGACTTGACCTTTGGGAAAACTATCTCCAAGATGAAGGATCATTTCATGTGGGAATCCTCTGAAATGACCGAGGTCCAAAAAAAAGATTCTATGACCTCATTTAGATGGATTCCCTAAGCCCATCTGCTGTTCCCCCTATCCTTCCTGCTTTTCTAGATGCCTTCTCTTCAGCATCACTTAATCCAGATTCCCAACCACCTGCTCCCACGCAGACCTGACAGACTTTATAAGGTATCTGACACTGCTAAGCATCTGCTTAAGTGCCCACCTGTTGACCCAGCCACAATCTCTATCTCTGTGGACAAGGCCTCTAAACTTTTACCCACTGCCACCATTCTTTGTGCTGACAGACAGCAAAACTGTGGAACATCTTGATAAGATTTATACCTCTGCTACATTGTCCTTCAGGGTGACTACCAGACACATATGGCCAAATATGCTTTATCCCTTCTGGAATCAGCCACCAAAGAACTGGCTGATGTCCTATTCCAATGTTGCAGTATTCTGCATATGAGTTTTATCCCTTCAGTCTCGCGTATGTACGACCAGTATTCAAAAGCTTTCAGTCCCTCTATGGTGCGTCAGATGTCAGGCAAGGAGGAGGAACGTGGGCCATAAAAGTGATGTTGGCACGCCCCAGCCCTCAGAACTCTTCAGCCGCCATTTGTACTCCAGGTGTTCCTGCAACCGTTGATGTAGCGATCAGTTTTGAGAAAAGTACCCCACTGGGGAACCTTTTTTCAGTCCTTCATTGTTATATTGCTTGTTAATGTCATCCAGAAAGGGGAAGTGTCAGTGTGACCGCCAGATCCCTCATAAGGACGCCCATGACAAGTTTGTTCTGTTTAGGTAGAGCTCACGACTATAAGGCCTGCCTGATTTGCCAGGCGTTCATGCCTAAAACTCTGTGTAGCTGGTTGCGTGCATTAAATTTGTATCTTGAGAACCAAAGTCTGAAGCTTCTTACGCTTAGAGTGGAAGGTTCTGCTGACGTCCTCCCCCCTTCAAACCGCCCAAGAAGAAGACCAGAACCTTACAGCCCTCGACTTCTGCTTAGCCTCATCCGCCCGAATCCCAGCCTGTGACCGACATAGGCTTGGTTTCAGGACCATGTTCTGGATCTACTTCTGTGGAGATTACGGGAACCTTTAAGGACGCCACACCATCCACAGATGGAGAGCATGTCCACCGAGGCTATACTGCCACTGCAAGATGACACCAGGGGAAAACCAGCGATATATGGGGCGTCATCGGAGACTTCTGCTCCTTTACAGTCCCCAGTTTATAGGAAACCGGCCACCACTCCTGTGAAAAGCGGGGAGAAGAGAAAGCATATCCTTCCCTCTTCTGAAAGCATGCCTGACTGGCAGGCCTTTGGTCAGAGCCTCTTTAGCACCTTTATGGCACTTAGGCCTACATCTTCTTCCACCACCATCCCTCCTCTCTTAAGCCCTAGGCTCTTGCCTACAGACCAACCTCCTAGGAATGAGGAGGTCCTTTGAGACTCCTCTGAAGAATCTCTTCCCTACAATTCACAACTTTCTTCTCCTTTGGGATATGGATCCCCTGAGGATGAGTCCCTGGACCCTGATTCCCAAGTGGAAGATTTAACATTTAGTGAGACCATTACCAGGATGCAGGAACATTTCAAATGGGATTCCTGAGGTACAGAAGAGGTATTACTACCTCATCCAAATGTGAACACCTAGCCCATGTACTATTCCTGCCATCCTCCCAGCTTTTTTGGATGCCTTTTCTTCAGCATCCACTAATCCTGACTCTCAGCCTCCTGCTCCACACAGACCAGATAGGCTGTACAAAGTACTTGACTCTGCTAAGCATCTGATAAAGTGCCTCCCAGCTGACCTAGCCAGTGTCTCTGTGGCGACTGACAAAGCCAGTAAATTACTACCCACAACTACTATTCTCCCTGCTTGACAAGGACAGAAAGACCATGGAGAGAATAGGGAAGTTTTATACCTCTGCTACTCTGTCCTTTAGAGCCACCAATTACCAGACCCACGTAGCTAAGTATAACCTATCTCTTTTACAATCTGCCGCAAAACATTTTGTAGAGATTCCCCGGCCAAAATAGCCCTGTCCTCCCTTTTGGCTTTTGCATCACAAGTCACCAGGCACTCCATTAGGTGCAGCTGTGATGCTGCTGAATTCTCTGCCAGGTCAGCAGCACCAGCATCCATCCTATGCAGATATTACTGGCTGCGCCTGCAACCCACTTCCAGATGATTTTAGGGCCAAGCTCATGGATGCACCTCTGGATAATGCTACACTTTTTAGATCTAAAGTAGCAGACCTATTTAAGTCACTACAACAAAAGGGCAAAGAGATGCAGGACCTCAAACATCTCTTGGTCTCACCAATGTCTATGTTCCACCGGAATTATCTTTCCAAAACAGTTTTATCAGGAAACAGTCGCGCCTAACCCCACTGCTAGACCTCATAAACATACCAGGAAACAACCTCCTAAGTCTAGAGCACCTTCTGCATCTAGCCAGAGTTCTCCTTTTCAGGACAGACCCACCGTTCCCCTGTCTGCCTGCCTCTCTCTTTGTCTCCCTCTGTGGGCCCAGATCACCAAAGACAAATGGATCCTGTCTATCCTCAAAGAGGACTACTACATGACTTAGCTGTCTCCTCCCATATGGAAGGGCACTCCCCGTCCCCCTTCACAACAACTGCCCCTCTTACAACCAGTTCTGCAGACATTACTAGACCAGGGCACTATAGAGTCAGTCCCACCCTCTGCAAAAGGAAAAGGTTTTTATTCAAGGCTCTTCTTTGTCTCGAAAAAAGACTGACCATGGAGACCCATCCTGGACCTTTCCCACCTCAGTCTTTCTAAACGTACCCACCTTCAAATTGCTCACCGTGCCTACCCTTTTTCCCCTGATTACTCCACAGGGAGTCATGGCTACTCTAGACATAAACGATGCCTACCTCCACATCCCTATCAAATCCTCGCAAAAGAAGTACTTAAGATTCTTGGTGGGCTCCTCTCATTGGCAATTTTTTGCCTTGCCTTTTGGTCTTTCCACTGCTCCCATAGTCTTTACCAAATGTTTGGCTCTAGTGGTAGCCTATGCCAGGACAAAGGGGACACAGATTTTCCCCTACCTGGTCGACATGATCATCCAGGCCCCCAACCGACAAATACTACAAGATCTCCTCCATCTGGTGAATTCCGTATTGTAGTCCCTGGGATTCCAGATAAATCTGCCAAAATCCCACCTCCAGCCAACTCAGGACAGTGTCTTCAAGGGGTGCAGAATAAAAACAGACCTCATAAAAGCTTTCCTACCACCCCCAAAGGTGAGCTCCCTGTCAGGCCACCTCCTCCAGGTATTGCAGTCGACCCAGTTATAACTGTAAGGCAGTACCTGAAACTACTGGGTTTCATGGCAGCCACAGTACCCATGCTACCTTTGGCAAGGCTCCACATGAGGAAGCTACAGTGATACCTTCATTCAGTCTGGAAACAACACAACCAGCCCTTGGAGCACTCTGTGCCATTCTACCCTGCTTAAAAAAAGAGGTACTTTGGTGGTGGAACCAGGTACAAAGAAACCCAGGACTCCCACTACAATCACCACAACCCACCCAGGTCCTGCACACAGATGCCTCAGACCTGGGCTGGGGAGCTACTCTAGGACTAAGATTGGTGCAAAGCTTTTGACTGAATCACTTAAAATCAGAACACATCAGTACCAGAGAAATGAAGGCGATCCTGCTAGCCCTACAGGCATTCCAGCCTTTCCTCCTACGGGGACTCTTCTGATGTACACAGACTGCATGACCGTACTGTGGTATATCCGCAAGCAAGGGGGGACCAAGTCCTACCTGCTATGCAGGCTAACTGTCTTGGTTTGGGAACTGGCTGCCTCGCATGGAGTCTCCCTATGAGCAACCTACATCCTCTCCCTTCACAACAAACAGGCAGATTTGCCGAGCAGAACCAGCACAAACAGCCACAAATGGATGCTGCACAGCGATATCTTCTTGGATCTGGTCCAGAAGTGAGTTACACCTCAAGTAGACCTGTTTGCCTTCTCCCTCATCAGGCAACTTCCTGGGTTTTGCACCAGGACACCAGAACCACAGGCACTGGCAACAGAAGCCTTCTCAATATCCTGGAAGGGGAAGTATCTGTATGCATCCCCCCTTCCCTCTCATTCAGAAAACCCTACTGAAAATGCAGCAGGGCAATCCAGAAATCTTGTTGGTGACTCCGTACTGGCCCAGACAGCACTTGTTCCCCTTACTTCTTCATCTATCCAAGGGTAATCACCACAAGTTACCCCCCAGAGTGGACAGTCCCACACAAAACAAGGGATTATTAATCCATCCACAGTGGCAGATGCTCCACCTTTACTCTCTGATGGATAGGATTCTGATTTCATTTAGACACCTTTACAATACTCGGTGTCCTGCAGGAGGCCAGGAAACCTAATACCAGGAAATGGTATCTCTCCAAATGGAAACAGTTCACTGTTTGGTGTCACAAACAGCTGGATCAGCTTCTTACTGTCAACCCCCTTAGTGTTGTCCTTTTTGTGAGAGCTACTGCAGTCAGGACTGGCTTACTCATCCATTAAAGCCCATCTGTCTGCTCTTTCTGCCTGCTTACATCTAGAGCCCCCTCTTGCTGCACGACTACTTTGCAAACTTTTCCTTAAAGGAGTTCTACACCTTAGGCCTCCAAGGAGACCCATTCCCCCTCCTTGGTACCTCAACTATTTGTTAGAGAAGCTTACGCGACCTCCCTTTGAGCCACCCAATAAGGCCTTCTTATAGCATTACACTTGGAAAACCGTCCTGCTGGTGGCTGTTACCTCAGCCGGGAGAGCATCCGAACTACAAGCCCTTGTGGCTACACCACCCTTTCTAGTTTTTTCACAAAGACAGGGATACCCTCAGGACAAATGGTCTTTCATGCCCAAAGTTGTCAACGACAGGTCCCTAAGTCAGGCCATTCAGCTACCTGTTTTCTTCCCCAACCCACAGGGGGAGACTGAGAGAGTACTGCATTCCTTGGACATGCATAGACAAATCAGATTTTAACCTGCACAGCACCAAGGCTCTCAGACAGACCATCTATTCGTATCCTTTCATCCCAGAGCCCTGGGTATGGCAGTTAAGAAGCAGACCATTTCTACTCGGATATCAAAAGCAGTTACCTTTTGCTACCAGTTTCATGCCAAGACCCTGCAAGGGGCAGTAAAAGCTCATTCCACTCAAGCAATGGCATCTTCAGAAGCCTTCTTCAAGGGTTTGGGTACCCCTTCCATTCTGGAAGCTGCCACTTGGACATCTGTTCATACCTTCACTAAACACTACAAGCTGGACTTCATGTCCAGGGCAGTTTTTGCCAGGGCTGTCCTGCATGGATTTCTGGAATCTGCTTCTAGACCACCACCCTAACCTCAGTAAGCTTTTACACTCACCCATATGCAGAATAGTGCAACATGGGAATAGGACATAGAAAAGTTGTGTAAAATCTTACCATAACCATAGATGTCCTTCTCTTCCATGTTGCAGTATTCCTTCTCACCCACCTTCACCTATCATCTGCTACATTCTTCCCTTTCTGGATGGAAATGATGTAGCATTGCCCTTACAGGACTGGGTCTGAATGGGGGTTCTCTTCTGAGGGCTGGTGCATGCTGACATCACTTTTATGGACCACGTTCCTTCGCCTTGCCTGATGTCTGACGCACCATAGAGGGACTGAAAGCTTTTGAATACTGGCCTACGTATGCGAGACTGATAGGATAAACCCATGTGCAGAATACTGCAGCATGGAAGAGAAGGACATACATGGTTATGGTAAGATTTTACACAATTGATGTTCATCGTGTTACACTGCTGCAGTCATTACACTTGGGTTATCCTGCCGTCAGGCGGTTCCCCAGTTGGCCTGAGTTCGAAAGTCTTGGTCCGGCGTCGGTTGCTGTCGCCTCCTCCCTGACGTCAGTGTGACAGGGGTATATAAGATGCAACCGACGCCATTTTCTTCAGTGTTTCCTGCCGCGCGGTGCCCGAAGTAGAAGCAGTTTGCAAGTGCCGGTCGGCCGTCTCCTGAGATTTTCATTCTGAATCCAGAACCAAAGTCTTCTACAAAGCTAAGTACCCCGTTGGGGAAACTTTTTCTTGCCTCAGACCAATGTCAGTAAAAGTTAATAACTGTATTTCTTGTGGGAAGCAAATAACCTCATAAGGATTTCCATTCCTATTGTATCCCATGCCTAGGCCCTGACCACGACGTCACTGGTTGTTGGTTTTGTGCTAGGTTTAACAAGTGTACTATTAAACGTCGGTTTGATTTTGCCTGACATTATTTTGGTAGAAAATTCAATTATACCATGCCATTGGAACTTCCGACGACCGGAATACACAAAAAGCGCAGAGACAAGGATATGCATCCGAGGTCCAAATCTGACAATTAAGCCTCTTCTAGGCCAGTCGCCGGTGCTCCGGTTTTCAGCGAGGCGCCTTCGCAGCCCCTGACGACCGCTTCTGTAGAACCACAAGCCGCCTCTGACTCCCACGTGGAGACGGCTGGGCCTTCGGACACACAAGTTCTTCAGCCTACCAAGACTAACCTTTCAGTGGGATCCGGAGTAGCTGAGCAACCCACAGCTACAGAGGGTGTCTTCAAACCTACTCACTTAAGCATTAAACCCTCAGCTAAGTCTAAGCCTCCTTTAAAGTCAAAGAAACAAATACAGCATTCTCCAGGACAGGCCTCCATGCCTAAGAAACAAATGCTCAAAATGGCCGAAGACCTAATCACTCTGATCAGGGGGTCCCATCCCCCTCCTGATAAAAGGCCTAGACAGGATGCAGATTATGACTCATCCGACCAGGTGCCCATCTCTTCTGATTCATCCTCGGACCTAGGATACACTTTACCCCCTTATGAGGATTCTGATGCTGAGGAATCTATTCCATCAGCCTCACCGCCTGAGGACTACTCCTTTGGGGAAACCCTACATACCATGAGGAAGCATTTCCACTGGGAAGGCCAGGATTACTCAGAATCCAAAAAAAGGCTCAGAGACTTCCTTTTATTACCTCAACACAGACCCCTTGCTATTCTGCCAGTGTTACATATTGTGGATGATGTGTATACTGAATCCAGCTTAAATACTGATTCCTTACCTCCAGCCCCTGTAAAACCTGACAGATACTACAGAGTCCCTGACTCGCATAAATTTCTGTATAAAAGCCCTGTAGCTGACCCTGAAACTATTTCTCAGGGACCCAAAAGAGTTAAGGCCTCATCAGCCAAGAATCCAGTTCCCTCTGTCAGATTCCAGAGCATTAGACAGATGGGAAAAGAAAGTATATACGTCTGCAGCTTTAGCAACGAGAGCCTTAAATTGCCAGTTTCGCATTCTAAAATATCAGCAGTTTTTACTGTCTCAGTTAAAACAAAAAATGCTTCCAGAATCTGATCCTCCGAATTTTAAAGAAATGCAGGATTTATTGCATGCAGCTGAACAAGTGGGAAAGCATACTTTGCAATGTGGTTTTGATTCTCTAGAGGCCTCCTGTAGAGCAGCAGTTACAGGCTCTGTCATTAGAAGACATGTTTGGTTAAAAGAACACACGTTACCAGATCACGTTAAAGCAAAATTATTGAATGCACCTTTGCAGCAGGATGTGTTATTTGGAGTTAAGGCAGAAGAGGTATTAAAGAAAATGGAGGATAAGGCAAAATCTATGCAAACGGTGAAGGATTTCTTACAGGTTCAGCCTCCTAGATTTAGCAGAAACTGGCCAACTAAGAATTGGTCCTTTCCAATTACAGACAGACCTCAAAGGGAAGATACAGACGTCCAAGAGGTAGAGGTCACACACAAGGTCCTTACAGGCCTCGACAATGGGTTACATCAGGCCAGAAAGAGGGGGAAGACAGACCCCAACGATATAAAAAGCAGCTCCAATGACTTCCCACTACAGCTGCCAAACAATTCCTTCTTGGCAGCCCCCTTGGGAGGAAAACTGGCACTCTTCTACCATAATTGGCAAATGATCACCAAAGACAAATGGGTTCTCAACATTGTATTTCAAGGTTACAGGTTCCACTTTCACACTCTGCCAAGGTTAAAAGGAATGCCAAATCTGACACCAAATCAATGGGCAGAGGCTCAAAAACAAATTACAGCACTCATGGATATGAGAGCTATTCAAAAGGTACCATCACAGGAGCAAGGACAAGGATTCTACTCAAGACTCTTTCTGGTACCCAGAAAGGACAAAGCCTGGAGGCCCATTCTGGATCTTTCATCTCTAAACACTTACCTGGATGTTCGAAATTCAAAATGTTGACATTACAGCAGCTTCTTCCCATGCTGGGCAAGAAAGCTTGGCTCGTGACTTTGGACCTCAAAGAGGCATACCTGCATGTCCCTATCAGACAAAATTGCAGAAGATACCTCAGATTCATAGCAGGTTCAATGCACTACCAGTTCTCTGCACTGCCCTTTGGCTTATCTACTGCGCCCAGGGTCTTCACAAAGTGCCTGGCACCAGTAATTGCATTTTGCAGACAGAAAGGAATTCAAATTTATCCGTACCTGGACGACTGCCTGATTCAAGCAGAGAGCAAAGATATTCTTCTAAAGCATCTGGCGTTTGTAAAAAAGTTAAGTTGCCTGGGGTACACAGTAAACGAAAAGAAATCAAAACTAGTGCCCTCACAAGAGATTATATTCCTGGGTGCCAGCTTGAACACAACGGCCCAGATGGCTTATCTCACGCCAGATGAACAACGACAACTGACTCAGTACTTTCAATTGATGGCAACAAAGACCCAGCTCCCTGCAAGAAAAATTCTGCAGGCCTTGGGTTACATGGCATCCTGCATACCACTAATTCCATATGCCAGACTGCATATGAGGAAACTACAATGGTACCTAAAGAATGTATGGTCTCAACACTGTCAAAGTTTGGAAACAGTTATACCACTAATCCCTTGCCTTCAACAGGAGTTTCAGTGGTGGGCTCAAGCTTGTCACCTCAACAAGGGACAGCCTTTTACACAAGCCACAACCAGGCAAACACTGACAACAGATGCATCAGATTACTCCTGGGGAGCATACATGGCAGGCAAATGTATTCAGGGTACGTGGCCCGCAGAACAAAGGCATCTTCACATCAATCAGAAAGAGATGCTAGCTGTACAGAATGTGTTTATAACTTTCAAGGACCTGCTACATCCAGGACAACTAATACTAAAGACCGACACCACAGTTATGTGGTACATAAGCAAGGGGGCACTCAGTCCTACCTCCTATGCAGACAAGCTATGACCCTGTGGAACACCGCTATAAACCTTCAAGTTCATCTGCAAGCACAATTCCTGCCAGGAGAGAAAAACAGACTGGCAGACGACTTAAGCAGAAACATCATGGATCCCCACAAATGGGAGTTGAATCCACAAATATTCAGAATGATAACACAGAAATGGGGGAGCCCGGACATAGATCTGGTTGCATCCCCAATAAACTGCCAGCTACAAAAATTCTGCACAAGGAGTTGCCATCCACAAGCATGGAAAGTGGATGCCCTCTCATTCAGCAGGGACAGCCTTACAAGTATACGCTTTCCCACCACTACCTCTCCTGCCAAAGGTACTCATAAAAGCCAGGCAGGAAGAGCCAAAGATGATCCTGATTGCACCAGACTGGCCACGTCAGCACTGGTAACCCAATCTTAAGGAGCTTAGCACAAGCACCCCCCTGGATTTTGCCTCAAATCCCACATCTGCTGACTCAGCGCAACAAACAAATACTACACAGCCAGCTAAAGACCATAAACCTAGCTGCATGGGAAGATTCCTTAGTCAAGCAAGCAATGCCTCTCTCCAAAGCTGTTATGGATGTCATTCTGGAGGCCAGAAGGCCTAGTACCAGGAAAGCCTATTCGGATAAATGGAAGAGATTCTGTTCCTGGAACCAAGCTCACGGCCTTGTCCCTCTTGTCCCAGACATTCCTCAGGTACTGCAATACTTAACTGAGATATGCTGGACAAAGGACTCTCCTTCTCATCCATTAAGATCCACACCTCAGCCATCTCTGCTCATTACAACACGGATCCACCAATTTTCTGTAATCCTCTTAAAACAGTACCTCAGAGGGGCTAAAAACATAAGACCCCCCCCCGTAGAGCATGTTCTCCAACTTGGGACCTCAACTTTGTTTTGGAGAAGCTAACTTTACCTCCTTTTGAGCTAGCCAACACAGCAGAATTAAAATATATCTCTTGGAAAATTGCTCTGCTCCTGGCAATAACATCAGCACGACGAGTTTCAGAATTACAGGCACTAATGGCAGTGGAACCTTTCCTCATTTTCCACCAGGACAGGGTGTCTTTAAGAACTAACCCTACTTTTATGCCAAAGGTGGTATCCAGTGTGGCTCTAAACCAAACTATTCACCTGCCAACTTTTTATCTTAAACCACAGAATAAAGGGGAGAGACTACTGCACTCTTTGGACATTCACAGGCAGTTACACTTCTACTTGGACAAAACCAAAGCTTTCAGAAAATCTGAGCAATTATTGGTAGCATATGCTGCCAGGACCACAGGGAAAAGCCATTTCAAAACACACTATTTCAAAATGGATAGGACATTGTATACGTTTCTGCTACACATACCATGGAAAACCTGCACCTAGCAGCATTAGATCTCACTCCACCAGGGCAACAGCCACTTCAACTGCCTACCTCAGGGGAGTACCTACCAAGGATATTTTGGAAGCAGCAACTTGGAGTTCTGTACATACCTTCACCAAGTATTACCGTCTGCCTCTATACTCTAAATCCAGAGCTGGCTTCGCCACTGCAGTGCTGCAGGGCCTTATAGCCACCCCTAATGCCTTATAGAACCAGCCACCCTTCCTCAGCTTTGGGATTCTACCCAAGTGTAATGACTGCAGCAGTGTAACACGATGAACATAGTACAGATTTGTATCTACCATAAATGTAGATGTTCGAGTGTATACACTGCTGCAGTCCAGGTTACCCTCCCTCCTTCCCCTCTTACTGGCTGGTACGTACCTATGTCTTCTACCCTTACTACCTATGGGAAGTATTTGCTGGTAACTGTAAGTTGTTTTTGGCTTTTATTATGTATGTTTTATTAGCAAGTGGAATTGCCTACCTATTTAGAGGCACCTGACATCTGGGGCAAGAAAAACTGAAGAAAATGTCGTCGGCTGCATCTTGTATACTCCTGTCGCACTGACGTCAGGGAGGAGGCGACAGCAACTGACGCCGCCCCAAGACTTTGGAACTCAGGCTGACTGGGGAACTGCCTCATTGCAGGATAACCCAAGTGTAATGACTGTAGCAGTGTATACACTCGAACATCTACATTTATGGTAGGTAGAAAACTGTATTTTCTATATCCTTGACTGCTCTGCCAAAGCCTCACTGTCCTCTCTCCTGGCCCTCACTTCCCAGGTTACCAGGCACTCTGTAAAGTTCAGTTATGATGCTGCTGAATCTTCAGCCAGGTCAGCAGCATCAGCTTCTGCATTGTGTAGATACTCTTGGCTTCAGCTCCAACCCCTGTCTGATGATTTCAGGGCAAAGCTTATTGATGTATCCCTGGACAGTACAGCATTGTCTGGATCTAAAGTAGCAGACCGTTTCAGGTCACTGTAGCAAAAAGGTAAAGAAATGCAGGACCTTAAGCACCTGCTGGTCTCCTCCATACCAGAATTTCAAAGAAACTATCCAGCTAAAACCAAGTTTATAAGGAAGCACTCTCATCCTACCCACTCCTTCAAGGCTTAGGAAGCCTACAAGGAAACAACCCCCTCCAGTGAGTGGATCTCCCTCCTCAGCCAGAGACCGTCCTTTAAAGACTGGGCAGGTAGAATCTGACAACCTGTCTTCCTTGCCACCTCCTCCTCCTCCTTCTTTACCTCTGTCAGCGCGCCTCTCTCACTGCCTTCCTGTGTGGACCAACATCGCCTCAGACAAGTGGGGTGCTGTCCATTCTCCAGAATGGTTATTTCATGTCTTGGCTCTCCCCTCCAAAAAGAAAAGGCACCCCCACAGCCACCTACACAACAGTTGCACCTCATGCAACTGATGTTTCAAACTCTGCTGGCTCATGGCACCACCGAAACAGTTCCCTCAGCCAAAAGGAAGATGCTTCTACTCCAGGATCTTCCTGGTCCCCAGTAAAGGTGTACTCCAGAGACCTGTTCTAGACATCTCCCATCTCAGCCTGTTCTTAAAGGTCCCTACCTTCAAGATGTTGACCCTACCCAACCCCCTTTGCTCCCCCAAGGGTTCATGGTCACATTAGATATAAAGGATGCCTATCTCCACATTCCCATAACACCAACTTTCAGGAAATACCTGAAGTTCTTGGTAAGCTCTTCTCACTTACAATTCTCTGCCTTGCCTTTTGGGCTTTCAGCTGCACCCAGAGACTTCACAAAATGTTTGGCCCCAGTGATTGCTTATTGCAGGACAAAGAGAGTACAGATATTCTTCATACCTGGATGACATATTGATCCAGGCAGGCAGCAAGGAGACCCTCCAGTTACAAATACACATTGTAGTGTCTCTTCTACAGTCTCTGGGATTTCAGTTAAACTTCACAAAATCACATCTCCAGCCAACCCAATACATTGTCTTCCTTGGGTGCAGAATATGGTCATACCTCATGGAAGCATACCTTCCACCCCTAAAGGTGTAAACATTGACAGAACATCTACTTCTGGTCCTTCACTCTACAGATTTTACAGCAAAGCAGTTCCTCAGACTTTTGGGCTACATGGCAGTCACCATCCCCATGCTACCTTTAACAAGACTGCAAATGAGAAAGTTGCAATGGTGTCTTCGGTCAGTCTGGACACAGCACTCCCTCCCTCTGGAGCACAGGGTGCCCCTTCTCCCTTGCCTGAAAAAGGAAATACAGTGGTGATTGGCACACATGAACCACAGTCCATGTATTCCCCTCCAAACACCTCTGCCCACACAGATCATGCACACAGATACCTCAGACTTGGGCTGGGGAGCAACTCTGGGCCATCGAAGGATGCAGGGTTTGTGGCCAAAACCTCACAAACTGGAACACATCAATGTTCGAGAGATGAGGGCAATTCTGGCTCTTTGGGCATTTCTACCTTTCCTCCAGCAAAGGTCCCTTGAAGATTTACACAGAAAACACCACTGTGCTGTTGCATTTCAACAAGCAGGGAGGGACCAAGTCATACCTTCTCTGCAGACTAGCCCTTCTGGTATGGGAACTAGCCACCTCACAGGGAATTACCGTGCAGGCGGTCTACATTCCTTCTCTCCACAACTCCCAGGCAGACTGTCTGAGCATAACCATCACAAACAACCATGAATGGATACTTCACAGAGATGTCTTCTTATATCTGGTCCACAGGTGGGGCACAGCTCAAATAGACCTGTTTGCCTCCTCCAACAACAGGCAGCTTCCTGACTTTTGTACCGGGATACCAGACCCCCAAGCACTGGCAACAGAAGCCTTATCAATCTCCTGGAAGGAGAAATATCTGTATGCTTCCCCCCTTTCCTGCTCATTCAGGACGTCCTGCTGAAAATCCAGCAAAACACTCCAAAAAATCTTGTTGGTGACTCCTTACTGGCCCAGACAGCTGTGATTCCCCTTACTTCTACAGTTGTCCAAGGACAATCGCCACAAGTTACCCCCAGAGGGGACCTTCTCACACAACACAAGAGATCCCAGATTCACCCACAGTTGCAGCTTCTGCACCTCACCCTGTGGCTGATAGGATTCCGATCCCCTTTGGACATCTTTACAACGAAGGCATGTTCAATGTTCTGCAGGAGGCCAGGAAACCAAATACAAGGAAAATCCTACCATTCTAAGTGGAAAAGATTTGCTTTATGGTGTCACAAAAGACAGCTGGACCCGCTTCCTAGCAAGCCTCCTCTATTCCTGTCTTACTGTGTGAGCTACTACAGACTGGTTTGACTTATTCTTCCATCAAAGCTCATCTGTCTACAGTTTCAGCATGCTTTCCTCTGGATCCCCCACTAGCATCCAGATTTCCTTCTAAGCACTTCCTTAAGGGGGTACTTCACTTCAAACCTCCCAGGAAACCATCCCCTCCTTCTTGGGATCTTAACTATGTTCTTGAAAAACTTGCGCTATCTCCCTTTGAGCCAGCAGACAAAGCCTCTCTAAAACATCGCACGTGGAAAAATGTACTACTAGTGGCCTTTACCTCATCCAGAAGAGTATCAGAGTTACAAGCCCTTATGGCTATTCCTTCTTTTCTAGTTTTCCACAAGGATAGGGTTATCCTTGGAACTAACCCATTCTTCATGCCTAAGGTGGTGAATGACCTGCCTCTTAACCAGGCCATACACCTTCCTGCCTTTTTCCCCAACCCACAGGGGGGACAGTGAGAGAGTACTGCACTCCTTGGATGTGCACCAACAACTCTGGTTTTACCTGCATAAAACCAAGTCCATCGGACAAGGCTGACCAGCTTTTCGTATTCTTCCACCCTAGAGCCCCTGTGGAAGGCAGTGTCCAAACAGACCATATCTTCCTGGATCTCCAAGGCCATCACCTTCTGCTACCAACTCCATGTTAAATCTCGGCAAGGGGCAGTTAACGCACACTGTACCAGAGCTATGAACTCTTTAGGAGCCTTCTTTAAGGGCCTGGATATTTCTACTATTCTGGAGGTAGCTACTTGGTCTTCAATTCACACCTTCACCAAACACTACAAACTAGACCACATCTCTAAAACCAGGACAGGGTTTACCAGGGCTATCCTTCACTGATTCCTGGAGTCTGCCTCTAGACAACCTCCTCAGTCACAGTGAGCTTTGGCACTCACCCATATGTAGAATACTGTAACATTGGAATAGAAGAATATAGGAAAGTTGTGTGAAATCTTACCATAATCATAGATGTCCTTCTCTTCCATGTTGCAGTATTCCTTCATACCCTCCTTCCCCCTCCTGTTAGGTTGCATTTCCCTTTCTGGGTGGCACTAGATGGGCATTGGCCTTATTAGGACTGGCTCTGACTGGGGCTTTCAGCTCTGACGGATGGTGTGTGCAGACATCACTTTTAAGGTCCATGTTTCCCTCAGCCATATCAGACAAAATCCCATGCAGCTTAGAGGAACATGAAAACTTTTGTATACTGGCCATGCATACACGAGACGAGAGGAGTAAACCCATGTGTAGAATACCTGCACCATGGAAGAGAAAGACATATATTGTTATGGTAAGATTTTACAGAACATTGCTTTCTACTTACATAAGACTAAACCCTTCAGGAAAACAGAGCAATTATTTGTGTCTTTCCTTCCCAGGGCTCTGGGATTGCGTGTGTCTAAACAGACCATTTCTAACTGGATATTAAAATTTATTGCCTTTTGCTACATCTACCCTGGTAAGGTTCTACCTGGCTCAGTCAAAGCTCACTGTGTCAGGTCAGTATTTTCTTCAAGGGCCTTCCTTAGGGGTTTGGATACCATCTCTGTCCTAGAAGCCACTACTTGGACTCTTGTCCACACCTTCATCAAGCAGTATAAGTTGGACTCCATCTCTAGGTCCGAGGCAGGGTTTGCCCGGGCCATTCTCCATGGCTTCCTTGAAAATTCCTCTGCCACTTCCTATGCCCTGTCCTCATGAGCTTTTTTATTCTCCCTTAAATCAGGAATACTGCAACTGAAGAATAGGAGGACATAGATTACTTTGTGTAAGAACTTGTAACGATAAATGTCTTTCTCTTTTCTGTTGCAGTATTCCAACCCTCCCTGTTTTCCCCCCACTTCTTGCCTTTCTTGGATGCACAGATCCTCATTCCCTTAGACTGTCTCTCTGCCTTGGGCTTCAGATGTCCTATTCCATTGTTGCCGTATTCTACATATTGGTTTACCCTTCTTCCTCTCCAGTTCTACCGGCCAGATTTCCAAAGATTTTCACTCCCTCTAGGTGCATCGGACGTCTGCCGTGCAGCTTGAACATGGGCCATAAGTGACGTCTGCATGCACCAGCCTTCAAAACTTTTAAGCCACCAGTCGTACGCCAGGTGCTCCTGCTTCCCGCATACGTCGAATCGAAAAAGACTAAGTACCCCGTTGGGGATTCTTTCAGTCCTCTTTGTTGTTTATTATAGTCTGCTAATGTCATCCAGTAAGGGTAAGTGCGGTCGGCAGATTCCCCACAGACGCGCATGACCAGTGTGTCTCTTTTCTAGACAGGGAACACGACCACGAGAACTGCGCCATTTGCCGTTCGTTTGTCCTGAAGACCTAACACGGCTGTTGACCAGCCCTAAACCTGTACTTAGAAAATCAACGCTTGAAACAGCGCTAGGAATGGATGCTGCGCCCGACGCTCTGTCCGAACCGCCTAGGAAGAAGGCCAATTCCTTGCAGCCTACTGCTTCCGCTGCGCCTCTGTCTGCTGTAACTCAGTCTGTACCCGATGTTATAAGAAAAACGCACAGTCCGAACTGGCTGAAGGAATATTTATTGAATCCCAAGTCAAATTTTAGCAGAATAAAACCAAACTTATTAAAAAGGCCTCACAGTAAAAAAACAGTTATAGTAAGCGCTTTTGTTTGGCTGTGCCAAACTTTCTCAAACAGCTGTTTGAAAAAGTTTGGCACAGCCAAACGAAAGCGCTTACTATAACTTTTTTTTTTTTTTACTGTGAGGCCTTTTTAATAAGTTTGGTTTTATTCTGCTAAAATTTGACTTGGGATTCAATAAATATTCCTTCAGCCAGTTCCGATTGTGCGTTTTTCATGTTTGGTTCATCAGTGCTCTCATTGTCTTGTACCCGATGTTAGCTTGACCGAGAATCCGGCATCTGCCAATGCAGATATAGTGGGTACCTCAGAGGAAGCCGCAAAATCTCGAGCGGACGACATGTCCACAGAGGCTTTTACCAGCGCATTCTCTAGATGCCAAGGGGGGGCAGCTTTCGGTTGGAGTTCTACAGACACTGCCTCCGCTCTTCCAATCAATGACCCTCTGCCTTTTCCTAGCCAGGCACCAGCAAGGCCTTTGAAGAAAAAACAGAAGACAAGACACCTTATTCCTACCTCTGAAAGTATGCCAGATTGGCAGGTCTTCAGCCAGAGCTTATTCAATGCCTTTATGGCCCTTAGGCCTTCAGAATAACCCGCTGCCATGGCTCCTCCCCTCCTTAGTCCCAGACCTCCAACCGTGGAAAGGAGGGTAGAGCAGCTCGAAGGAAGAGGGATTATGACTCCTCTGAGGATTCTCTTTCCTACTCCTCCCAGATCTCATCCCCCTTGGGATGTGGTTCTCCTGAGGAGAGCTCTTTTGAACCTGGCTCCCCTGTACAGGATCTTACATTTGGGGAAACTATTAATAAAATGAAAGACCATTTTAAATGGCAGTCCTCGGATATGTCTGATGTTCAGAAAAGGTTTTATGACCTCATCCAAATGGACATACTCCCAGTCCTTTTGCTGTTCCTCCCATCCAAATCTGCTTTTCTTGATACCTTTGCCTCAGCCTCCACTAGCCCAGACTCCCAGCCTCCGGCTGTTCGGAGAGCAGATATATTGTATAAGGTCCCTGATATGGAGAAATTTCTCCTTAAATGCCCCCCTACTGACCCGACCGCTATTCCCATCTCTATGGGCAGGGCTTCCAAACTGCTGCCTTACCACTACAATCCTCCCAGCTGATAAAGACAGCAAGAACATGGAGAGGTTGGGAAAGAAGAATTATACTCTGGCCACCCTGTCATTTAGGGCCTCAAACTCATATGACCAAATACTCTCTAGCTCTCCTCTACAAACTCTCTAAAGAGCTAGAAGACATCCCTGACTCTGCAGCCAAAGCCTCCCTGTCTTCCCTGATGGCTCTCATCTCTCAAGTGAATAGACACTCATTGAGATGTAGCTGTGATGCAGCTGAAGCCTCAGCCAGGTCAGCTGCATCAGCTTCGGTATTAAGGAGAAACTGATGGCTACGTCTACAGCCTCTCCCAGAGGATTTCAGGGCCAAACTCCTGGACGCACCTTTGGACTACTCAGCACTTTTTGGTGAAAAAGTGGCTGACCTTGTCAAATCCTTACAACAGAAAGGTAAAGAATTACAGGACTTGAAACATATCCTGGTCTCATCTGTTCCCAAGTTCCAGAGGAACTACTTGTCCAAGACCTAATTTATGAGGAAATCCTCCAGACCTGCTACTCCCCAGTCTAGAATACCCGCTAGAAGACAGCATCCTCTCTCTAGGCCGGCTCAGTCTTCCAGCCAAAGGCTTCTCTTTCCTGGTAGGGCAGGTAATGTCTGACTGCCTGCCAAAATTTCTCCCCCCCTCCATCCACCCCCCCCCCCCTTTCTTTACCCATCTCTGTCTCCCTGCATGGTCACTCATTACCACAGACAGAGTCCTGTCCATCCTACAGGATTGCTACTTCATGTCCTGGATCACTCCCCCATCAAGTATGGGCATCCCACAGCCCCCCCATCCAGTCAACTACCCCTCCATCAGGTGCTACAAACCCTACTTCTTAAAGGCACCATAGAGCTAGTTCCGGCACAAGCAAAAAGAAAAGGATTCTATTCCAGAATTGTTTTGGTACCCAGAAAGGAAGGTCCATGGATGCCAATTCTAGACCTGTCTTGCCTCAATCCCTTCCTAAAGATCCCTACTTTCAGGATGCTTTCCCTACCCACTCTCTTTCCATTCATCCTTCCATAAGGGTTCATGGTAACTCTGGACATAAAGGATGCTTACCTTCACATACCTATAAAGCCCACCTTCAGGAAATACCAGAGGTTTTTGGTGGGCCCTTATCACTTTCAGTTCTGTGCCTTGCCCTTTGGGCTTTCTACTGCAACCAGGATATTCACCAAATGCCTCACTCCAGTTATTGCCTTCGGCAGCGAAAAGGAAATTCAGTTATTCCCTTACCTAGATGACCTCCTGGTCCAGGCAAAAGACAAGGAAACTCTTCTAAGTCATTCCCAGGACCTTCTGGTTTATCCTCCCGTCTCTAGGGTTCTTCATCAATTTCCCAAAGTCCCACCTCAACCCTACACAGGATATTGTCTTCCTGGATTGCAGAATCGGAACAGACCTGATGAAGGCCTTTCTTCCAGCAGAAAAGGGGGTATCCCTTCAGAACCACCTCAATTCTGCTATGCAATCAACTGGAACTGACTGCAAGGCAATTTCTCAGATTTCTAGGCTACAGATTAGCTACCCATCCCCATTTTGCCCCTAGCAAGGATACACATGAGGAAATTTCAATGGTACCTGTGGTCGGTGTGGACCCAGAACTCCCACCCACTGGAGTTCAGGATCCCATTGCTCCCCTACCTACATCAGGAGCTGAGAATGGTGGATGGCTCAGGTAGTCCAAAACCCAGGTCTTCCTCTGGAACCACCCTCTCCCTGCCAAACCCTGGTATCTCAACATGCAGGGAGAGATCAAATCCTACCTTCTCTGCAGACTAGCTCTGCAGGTGTGCGAACTGGCTACCACACAGGGAATTACCCTCTAGGCAGCTTACATCCCATCCCTTCACAACAACCAGGCAGATTACTTAAGCAGAACCACCTCAAACAACCACGAATGGATGCTGCAAATAGATGTTTTCCTGAATATGGTCCACAAGTGGGGTACTCCAGAGATAGATCTGTTCCCCTCCTCCATAAACAGCCAGCTTCCTGGCTACTGCACCAGGACACTGGACCCCCAAGGCATTAGCAACAGATGCCTTCTCCATGACCTGGAAGGGGAAATTCCTGTATACATTTCCCCCCTTCCCACTTATACACTCGCCCAAAATCTTGTTGGTGACCCCCTGCTGGCCAAGACAGCACTGGTTCCTTCCTCTTCTTCACCTGTCCAAGAGCAATCACCACAAGTTATCCCCTTCAGTGGACCTGCTCACACAGAACAAGGGGACTCTGATACACCCACAGTGGCAATCCTTGCACCTCACCCTGTGGGTGATAGGATTCTGATCCCATTCAGGCACCTATGTAATGAGGGCATGCTCACTGTCCTGCAGGAGGCCAGGAAACCTAACACAAGGAAATCCTATCTCTCTAAATGGAAAAGGCTTTCCATTTGGTATCACAAAAGACAGTTGGACCCGCTGGAAAACGATATCCTTCTAATCCTGTCTTAACTGTGCGAACGTATGCAGACAGGCCTGTCATACTCATCTGTGAAAACACATTTGTCTGCTATCTCTGCCTGCCTTCTCTGGAGCCCCCTCTTGCATCCAGACTCCCTGCTAAACTGTTCCTAAAAGGGGTACTGCACTTGAAACCACCCAAGAACCCCCCCCCCCTTGGGACCTTTATGTATTAGAAAAACTCACACTAGCCCCCTTTGAGCCAGCAGACAACGCTCCCATAAAATTTTACACATGGAAAATTGTTTTACTGGTAGCCCTGACCTCAGCCGGAAGGGTCTCAGAATTGCAAGCTCTTATGGCCACACCACCTTTTCTAATCTTCCACCTGGACAGGGTGACTCTCAGGACTAAGCTGTCATTCACACCCCAAGTAATGAATGACCTGTCTTTGAACCAGGCCATCCACTTACCTGCCTTCTTCCCTAATCTGCAGGGAGGTAATGAGAGAGTACTTCATTCCCTAGATGTCCACAGACAACTAAGGTTTTATCTGCATAAAACCAAACCTTTTAGGAAATCTGACAAACTGTTTGTCTCCTTCCACCCTAGAGCCCAGGGAAAAGCTGTGAGCAAACACATGGATTTCCAGGGCCATTTCCTTCTGCTACCTACACCATGGAAAGACTTTACAGAACAATGTCAAACCCCACTCCAGAGCAATGGCCTCTTCTGGAGCATTTTTCAAGGGGCTGGACACTGCTATTCTTGAGCCAACCACTTGGTCCTCAGTGGACACATTTATAAAACACTACAAATTAGACCATGTCTCCAGGGCTAGGGCAGGGTTTGCCAAGGCTGTCCTACAAGGATTCCTGGCAACATCATCCAGCCCCCCCCCCCCACCCAATCCTCTCTGTGCTTTGGCACTCACCCACATGTAGAATACTGCAACTCTGGAATAGAAGGACATAGGAAAGTTGTGTAAAATCTTACCATAACCTTAGATGGTCTTCTCTTCCATGATGCAGTATTCCTTCCCTTCTTGTCAGACTGCACTTGCTCTCCTGGGTGACAATGGACAAGGCTATGCCCTTACAGGACTGGCTCCGAAGACTGCTCAATGTGATTCTGAATGAAGACTAGCACACTTTTGAATGTCATGCCTCCGTTAAACACTGTTAATTTGTGTGGTTTTTTTTTACTCTTTCGTGCTGACATTTTAGTTATGCTTGTCTACTTGTATTGACCTTCTGTGAACAGTAGCAGGGATCCTCCAGCTATTTTGACTAAGGGTAACATTGAAGCAGACTCAGGAAGTGGAGAGTGAATTTTTGTATTTGTAAAATGTCCTCCTTCGTATGTTATGATTCTAACATTGAGGATACATTGAAACCCACCTCCTCAGTGGACAGCTTGTCATTCAGAGATGAGTTGGCCCTTGTGCTGGACCATTTCCAGTGTAAATACACAGGTTTTGGGTTGTGTTAGGAGGGCTGTGAAGCTGATGAGTTGTAACACTTGTGTGCCATTGGCAGCTGCCCTTGTACAGGAAGCATTGTTGGTCCCATTTGAAGCACTGTCAAGAGCAAAGTGCACAGGCTCCAGCTCCTAAGAGATCAAGAGTGGTGCATGTCCTGTCCTTGAGTCATATTTGGCTGTCCATCTAGTGACGTAGGGATTCGTGCCCAGTTTTGTGAGTTTATCTGTAATACCTGAGAGGGGTATTGTTTCATGTACCTTAGTAAGGTCAAGGTAAGCAATTTTCACTGTTATGCCGTCATCTGTGGCCCAAGTGACTTTCTCAAAGAAGTTCACACGATTCAGCAGGCATGACCTGCCCTTAAGAAAGCCGAACTGCATTGGGCCCAGTGGGTGGAGGTTTCCTATGTCATTATTTACCAGGTCCAAGATTATTCTTTCCATGGCCTTGCATATAAGACTAGTCAAACTTATGGGTCTGTTGATGGGTCCCCCTTTACTTTATGCAGAGGAATGCCTGTTATTGTCCTGCACTCGCAGGGACAAAGCCAGACTGTGGTTAAATAGAGACCCTAGTGGGCCTGATAGGTCCTGTTTCAAGCTATTTAAGAGGCATTGTGGGATATTGTCGAGACCTATCGAAGTCCTGTTAGCTTTAGAGAGTGCAGTGTCAACCTGATGTCCTTTTCCTGTGTTGCAGTATTCTTAATGTGGGATTCCCTACCTCAGGCGACCTGAACGTCTGTTCCTATACAAAAGCTAAAACCTGGTTGCTGTAGGTGTGTGGGACGTGACACATAGGGCCATAAACCAGGGACCTTAAATGTGACATCTACACGCACCAACCTCAGAACTTTTCAGCCACAGACTACATCACATCGATCACTTCGCTCCTTTACTTGACTTCTAAAAAGCTAAGTATCCCATTGGAGAAATTCTTCATTTCTATTGCTTGAGCTGGTTATCTGTATTTATTGTTAACTGATGTCAGCTAAGAAGGGCAAATGCCATTGCAGGCATTAGATACCGCATAAAGATGCGCACGACCGTTGCGTCTTTTGTCTAGGGAAGGAGCACGACCATATTGCTTGTTCTGTTTGTCATTCTTTTGTTCCGAAGACCCTTCGTAGCCATCTGGCCACCCTCAACTCGCATTTAGAGAAGCAATGACTCAAAAAGCTTGCGCTCAGGATGGATCCCAAATCTGCCATTCCAATTGAACCACCATGGAAAAAGGTCAAAGTTTCCAGGCGTACCTCCATTGCCTCTCTGCCATTGGATGTCTGCTACTTCCGATCTTGGGGTTAAGGGACATCCAGTTGAACCATCTCCTTCGGCTCCCACCAAGGAAGCCACTTCAGAAGTAACGGCCTGCGCATCCTCAGAGACAGCACAGACATCTATCCCTACCAATGTCGAGGGGGAACCAGAAACATTTGGACGACCGACTGGGACGCCATTACCTGAAGCCCAGGCCCCAGAACCTAGGTCTTCTCCCAGATCTATGCCTTCTAAGAGAAAACAAAAAACAAACTCCTGACTCCTACCCCTGAAGGAGCTCCAGACTGGCAGTCTTTTAGTAACTCCTTGATGCAGGCTTTTATGGCTCTTAGGCCCACAACCTCTTCCCCCTCCACTATTGCAGTGCTAAGTCCTAGGCCTGCATATGCCACTTCACTCCCCTTGCCTACTACCCAAAAAGGAGGGAAAGGTTTAGAACCTTACTACTTGTCTTCCGATGAGTCTATTTCATATGTCTCACAAATTGCCTCCCCTCTCGTATACTCTTCCCCAGATGAGGAATCCATTGAAGGGGACACCCCACAAGAGGATATCACCTTTTGGGAAACAATTGCTAAGATGAAAGAATACTTCAAATGGGACACTTCCCAGATGACCGACACCCAGAAGAGGTACTTTTGATTTCCTTTAAAGTGGAATCACCCTCCCCGTCAGCCATCCCGCCTGTCTTACCTGCCTATGTGGATGCCTTCGCCTCTGCATTCAAGAATACAGACTCTCAGCCACTTGCTCCTAAGAGACCGGACAGGTTCTACAAAGTGCCGGATGACCAAAAATTCTTAGTTAAGCCTCCCTTGGCAGACCCTGCAATAATTGCTGTCTCTCCTGACCTAGCAATCCAGGCTGGTTCCTTCAGAATCTCTTCTGCCCACTGATAAGAATAGCAAAAGCATTGACAGGATTGGGGAAAAAAGTATACACCTCCTACACCCTAACCTTCTGAGCTATCAATTACCAAACACACACTATAAAATATGCCCTGGACCTAGTTTCACAAGCCTCCAATCTCCCGGCTACCACCCTTGACTGCCCTACCAAAACTGAGATAGCATCTAAACAGCCCCTGGCTTCTCAGGTAGCCAGACATTCCATTAGGTGCAGTTATGATGCCACAGAGGCCTCTGCTAGGTATGCAGCTTCTCTTTAGATACTCTTAGTTTCGCCTCTAACCGCTCCCATAGGATTTCAAATCTAAAATTATGGATGCCCCATTAGACCATAACTTCTTGTTTGGCAAACAATCTACTGAAAATTTAAAATCCTGCAGGAGAAAATTAAGGAACTCCAGGACATCAGACATTTGCTTGTGTCTCCTATTCCTAAGTAGTACAGGAATTATTCTGCAAAGACTTCATTTGTCAGGAGTACTCCTTCCCCTTGCACCTCCTCCTCTACCAGGCATAGGAAAGGAACCAGCAGAAAAACCTCCTCTAGACCAGTTACCTCACAACCTGCTCCCAGGCAGCCTTTTCAGGATAGAAGTGCACCCAACAATGTGCGACTCCCTTGCCCATATACCTTTGTCAGCCTGCCTCACCCCCTACCTCCCCATTTGGAAAACCATCATATTAGACCACTGGGTACTGACCACCATTTAAAATGGATACTTACTTTCTTGGAAGGAAAAACCTATCCTCTCTACCCCACAAAATCAAATCCACTTCTTTCCTCACATTCTACTATACCTTAGATTAGGTACAATAGAACCTGTCCCTCCAGGGCAGGAAGGAAAAGGATTTTACTCAAAACTCTTTCTGGTCCCCAAAAAAGATGGGCCTTGGAAACCAATACTAGATCTGTCTTTCCTAAACCAATTCCTAAAAGTGCCATCAGTCAGTATGCTGTCACTTCAAACTCTTCTCCCTTTAATCCCAGCCCCAGGCATACATGGCCACTCTAGATCTAAAGGAGACTTATCTCCCTATTCCCATAAAACCATCCAACAGAAAATTCTTACATTTTACTGATCCCTGCTCTCATTTTCAGTTTACAGTCTTGCCCTTTGGTTTGTGTACTGCACCCAGGGTATTCTCAAAATGCCTAGCCCCAGCAATTGCTTACCGCAGGATCAAAGGTGTCCAAATCTATCCCTACCTAGACGACATTCTCCTTCTAGCAGAAACAGAAGACCACCTCCAAAATCATCTCAAGTTTACATCCTCCTTTCTACAAAACCTGGATTTCACCCTCAACTTAAACAAGTCCTCCTTACTCCCGCAGCAAGACAAAAAATCTTTCTGGGCTACAGGATTAGGACAGATCTGATGTGGGCTTTCCTTCCCCAAGACAAAGTCCTGTCGCTCTCCAGTCACTTCCAAAACTTTTTACTAGCTCCTCTGATAACTGCAAGACAATTCTTGCAACTCCTGAGGCTGATGGCAGCCACCATTCCTATGCTTCCCTTAGCAAGAATGCACATCCAGTGGTTTCAGTGGTACCTGAAAAATGTGTGGTCACAACACCAACAGTCCTTAGAGCAACAAATTCCCTTTCTGCCCTGCCTCAAAACAGAACTAAGGTGGTGGATTCAACAAATCCTTTACAACCTGGGACTACCACTTCATATCCCCTTCCCAACCCAGATTATGCATACAGATGCATCAGACCTTGGGTGGGCAGTCACCTGCAAAGGTTTCAGGGTACAGGAGGCATGGAATCCCACCCTTCAAAAGAAGCATATCAGTGTAAGGGAAATGACTGCAGTCTTGACCCTGAGGATTTTCTTCCTATTCTCCAACCGGGCCCCCTTCAGATATTCACAGACAACACCACAGTAATGTAGTATCTCAATAAACAAGGAGGGATGAAAGCTTACCTACTATGCAGGATAACTGTACAAATTTGGGACCTCGCCTCCAGGCACAACTTGACCGTGCAGGCCTCATACATCCCCTCTCGGGACAACAAACAAGCTGATATTTTCTGCAGAACATCCTCTCTACAGCACGAGTGGATGTTGAACAGGGGAGACCTTTCAAGACATTGTCCACTGGTGGGGCACACCTCAAGTGGATCTGTTTGCCTCCCCCCAGAACAGACAATTGAGCAAATTCTGCACCAAGCATCACTCTCCGCCTCCCTGAAAGGTAGATGCCTTCAGCATTCCATGAAAAGGACTATTTCTATACACTTTTCCACCCTTCCCACTAATCCAAAAGGTTCTTCTTAAAATCGGGTAGGACAAACCAAAAATCTCGCTGGTGACCCTACTGGCCAAGGCAGCACTGGTTTCCCCTACTTCTCTCATTAGCCAAGGGCAGTCACCACAAGTTGCCCCACAAGGTGGACGTACTCGCACAACAAAAGGGAACTCTAATTCACCCTCACCAACAGATGTTACGCTTAACACTCTGGCTGATGAACTTCTAATCCCTTTCAGACACCAGTACTCAGAGGACTTGCTTACAGTTTTGTGGGAGACCAGGAAACCTGCTACTAGGTAATCATATTATTCAAAATGAGAGAGATTCTCCAAATGGTGTCAAAATAAGGGCAAGGAACCCAGCCAGGCAGACCCATCCCTATTCCTTGCTTATGTGTGTGAATCCATTAAGGATGGCCTTTCCTACTCTTCAGTGAAAGTCCACCTTTCAGCCTGCCTACCTCTAGATCCCCCCTTGCTGTCCAGGCTGGATGTAAAACTTTTCCTGAGAGGGGTCTTACACATCAGACCACCTAGAAAGCCAATTCCACCTCCCTGGGACCTAAAGTTCATTCTGGAAAAAGTAACACTGACCCCGTTTGAGCCAGCTAGCACAGCTACACTCCAAATGTGTGTATGGAAGACTGTCCTCCTGGTGGCCATAGCTTCCGCTAGGCGAGTGTCAGAGTTGCAGGCCCTCGTGGCCTGCCCCCCCCCACCACACCACATTCCACAAGGATAGGGTGACCCTACGTACTTAACCCTTCCTTCATGTCTAAAGTGGTCAATGAACTGTCCTTAAACCAATGCATTTTTCTACCTACCTTCTTCACCTCTCCAAGTAACGGTAGTGAGAGGATTCTCCATTCCCTGTATTGTACACAGCAACTTAGATTCTACCTAGATAAAACCTAAGTCTTTCAGAAAATCTAACCAACTCTGATGTTCTTCATCTCACATTGCTGCAGTCCTTACACTTCAGGTTTAGCTTCAGTTGGTGTCATACTCTCCTTATTCTGATTCTGATGTGGATGATCTTCTACTTTCTGCTTCTTTTTTGGGAAGGTCAGGACTTCTCTGATTCAGGAAAAAAGGCTTAGGAAATTTTTTTTTTTACCCCAGCATAGGCCTTTATACCTCTCTGGTTTGGTTGGGAGTGGAAGATGTTTTTAGAGCCTTCTCTTACTCCTGATTCTCTGCCTCCTGCTCCTGTTATTACAGGTGGCCCAGTTCATAAGCTGAAGTTCGAGTTATCTTTTAAGGGCAGAAACAAGAACCCAGAGAAGTTAGCCAGGGGCCTAAGGTGTTAAGGTGTTCTGTTGTCAAGAATCAGTATTCTAAAGCCAGGGCCTTAGCCAGATGGGAAAATAGATGGGGAACTAAAAGGGATTCCTACCATGCTCTGCTTATGAGGGCCAGTTTACCAAAAATTTCACAACTTAAAAATTTCAAAACTATCTCCTTAAAGTTGATGCTCTGTATTGATGATGCTCTGGTTAGGAACAAGATTTAGTACATAGAACACAAGATTACATACATGTTTCTGAAATTTGGGGCTGTTTTGCAGTAGGCTGGGTTTGATGCGCTGTGAGTCTGTCTCTCAGTGAGTGCCAGAGCACGCCTGGCTGAGGAGCCTGGCTGTTATCAAACCATGTTAAAACAAAGTTTTTAGATGAGGATTTTACAATCTGATGTGTTGTTTTGTTTCTCCTGTTGAGGCAGTTTAAGAAAATATTTTTGCAGGTTCAGCCTCAAGGTTTAGTAGAAATTGGCCCTGCTAAAGGGTGGGCGTATCCTTCTATGATTCCCAGTCTAGGGGGTGAATCTAGGCATTGGTAGAGCAGAGCTCAGGGGCTCTTTTTCTAGAACATCGTCTGTTCCTAGTACCAAAGAAGGGGAACGTGGAGACCATTTTGGATTTATCTATCTATCCTCAACATATCTGGACATCCCAAAAAAAAATGCTATTTTTACAGCCTTTAATTCTGCTGGGCAAAGAGATCATTGGATGTTAACTTTGGGATGAGGCTCAAGGACCTGTTCCTATCATGATACTATCAGACTAAGTTGCAGGCTTTTTTCGAGCTGGGACTTCTCACTAGCCAGTTCTCTGCATTGCTGGCTTATCTACTGCGTCTTCAGGCTAAAAAAGGAATACAGATCTATTATTTGGACTGCCTGTCGATTCTGGCTCAAGGAAGGAAGAGCCTTTCCCACCTCTCCTCTCCTCTCCTCTGGGTAAAGGTAAGGTCAGGACAGACAAGGGAATGATTTATTTCTCCAGATTGGTTACTGAGAAGTCTGGCACGGAAGCCTCCATGGGATTCCACACCTGTTGTCACAGGAGGACAGCCATTTGCTCAATGTCAAACTTCACTCTTCACAACACACAGCCTTGGCATATTCTGTTTGAACCATAGAGGGGTCTCTCAACTTCCAACAAGTTTTGAATGTGATTTTTTAGAAGAAAGGCCTAGTACAAGGAAAGTGTACGAGATAAATGGAATGTGGCTCTTCAATATCTTACTGAGTTACTGGACAAGGTTTGTCCTTCTCTTCTATATTAAGGTTCATGCTGCAAGCAATTCCACTATGAATGTGACCTCCATTGTTTTCTCATCCTTTCTCACAATTTAGTTCTTCTTAGAGGGAGAAAGAATATAAGACCCTCGTAGAATCCCTACTCCTGCTTTGGGACTTTGTTTTGTGTTGAGCCACTCCTCTACACAACCTTTTGAGCCTGCAGCTATTTCTGAGTTTATTTATCATGGAAGAGAGGAAGACTTGCTTTTGTTATGCTGCAAGAAGAAGAGAAGAATTTCTGAATTACAGGGCGTTTTTCGCGCCTGAGCCTTTCTTGATTTCATATGATATATGGTATCTTTAGTCCTTTCCTTCTTTTATTATGCTAGTGTTTTTCTAGTGTGCTTTTAAACCAACTATTATTTTTCCTACTTTTTGCGAATAAATCCCCAAAAATTGAGGAAAGATTTTTGCAGGCAGTATGTACACAGAGGCAGTTCAGTTATTATAATAGAAAGAGCTAAAGGGTTCAGGCAGTCTCCTGTTGTTGTTTCTTTTTTTTGTTTTTCAGTCAGGGCAAGCTCTGTGCCAAAACAAACTATTTCTAAGTGGTTGGCTTGTTGCAGCTGTTGCTTATTCCCATCATGGCAAGGGAGACTCCAGCTGGGTTAGGCCTCATTCCTGGCTAGGGCTGCTGCCCAGCCCAACCAGGGGAGTTTTGCAACCATGATATTTTTGAAGGGCAGCACTTTTCAGTGTGCATTTCTCTTCTCATTTGCATACTTTCAGGCCTGAGAACATAGTACAGTTTTGTACTACCATAAATGTAGATGTTCAAGATCCACATTTGCTGCAGTCCCAACTCCTCCCCCTCTTTCCTGTAGTTAGTGACGTCGGTCATGCGCATTTGTACCCCTGCGTCCTGATGTCAGTCAAAAATGTGCCTTGACCGAATATAGCCTTATATTTATTGATATCGGGGAGACCGACGGACTACCCCCAGTAAGGACTGCGTAAGGATGGATCTTGAACATCTCATCTTCATACATTTATAGTATGGTAGGTACAAAACTGTACTTTTCCTTCCACCCAAGGGCTCGGCGCAAGGCGGTCTCCAAACAATTTCTTGCTGGATTAGAAAGTCCATTTCCTTCTGCTACTCGCACCATGGCAAGCACTTACTCCAGGGGGTGAGAGCTCACTCTACCAGAGGCATGGCTACTTCCAAAGCCTTCCTCAAAGGGCTGGACACAGCATCCATTCTGGAAGCAACCACCAGGTCCACAATTGACACCTTCACCAAACACTACAAATTGGACCATGTCTCCAGAGCCAGGGCAGGTTTTGCTAGAGCAATCCTGCAAGGATTTCTGGAATCTTTCACTTCTACATTCACCCTTCCCTCTATTTAAGCTGTGGTACTCTCGCAAACTAAGAATACTGCAACACAGGAACAGAAGGACATAGAATAGTTGTGTAAAATCTTACCATAACCGTAGAGGTCCTTCTCTTCCATGTTGCAGTATTCCTTTCCTCCCTCGAACCCCCTGTAGTTTTTCTTTGGCCTATGGACTTATCTCTTGGGCACTAGGAAGCTCTACTCTAGACCAAGAGCAGACTAACTAGCATATGACACTTGACAGTTCTGGCTGGCATCATTTGTTACTCTCTTTGGGACTGTCTGAGCTTGTCTGCCTGGCAATGCCTAAAAAAGTCACTATGGGGTGAATAAATGTTTTGGCCAGTATCCAAAAGCCTAGTGGTGACAGATGAACATGCTTGGCAAAGCAGTATGGCCTTTTAATCATGTTCTCCCAGGGTGACGGATATTGATCCCCCTTGGAATGATACTAGTAATTAAGCTAGTTAGTCTGTCATTTTCTCTTGGTATTGTGACATCATCCTTAGAGATGGTAGAGTGCTGCTCATTGCTAGGCAGACTCATTCTGAGAGCTCAATCATGTCTCTCTTCATATTGTCCAGGGAAGTATGTGTCAGGTTGTTTACACCCACTTGGACTGTTACTGAGTCATACTCTGACTTTTGGGATTAGTAACCAGAGTGCTTGCATGATCTGGCAAATCCTGGCCCCAACAAGCAACTAAATGTAACCTCCTTATCCAGCTTGATGAGAGGGAGTTCAGTTCCTATGACTAAAATATTGGCTTGCATGGTGCTATGCACTATGGGCTTGGTGTCCGAGACTGAAAGAGGTGTAGTTTCATATTTTGTGGTGGGGGTTTTGTGAGCATGAGGAGTTTTTGAGGACTGAATCTGGGAGGCCTTTGAGGTTCGGATAAGTTGCATGTGAGCACCTTCGCAAATGTGGGTCAGTGCATCTGGTCTTTAAGTGCGGCAAGTGGTGTGTGTGTGTGTCACTGACAACCTGTTTGTCATTTTTTGTGTCTGTATGCGAGTGTCTAGCCTTCAGTGGCATTGTCTAACTACATCTGTCACATACTGTATTTGTGTGTTCCAGAACTAAATGGTTGTCATTTTACATAACGCAGTTGCTATATTGCCTCAGCATGCCCTTGTTCACCAAGCTAGACACAGAGATAGCAGGAAAGTGCCAGTCCATGGTTTCAGGTCTGAAATATGTGATTTACAAACGAATGGAATTGGGGGGGGGGTATTGGCAACAGGACAAGGGGTGAGTTCTTACATAATGTAATCTGCAATTAATCTATGTGACAATGCTAACCAGCGTGCAAAGCAGATGTTCTTCGTGTTTCACTGTTGCAGTCATTACACTTGGGTTTTCTGCTTGCAGTAACCTTCAGTCGGCCTGATTAACCAAGTCTTGGGTCCTATGTCAGATGCTGTCTCTTCTTCCGTGACGTCAGGTCATCAGGGTGTAAAACATGCAGCCGACGTCATTACATCAGTCTTTCTTGCCGTGCGGTGCCCGAAGCAGAAGCAGTTTGCAAGTGCGGGTCGGCCGACTCCTGAAATTTTCGTTTTCGAGTTTCAGAACTGAAGTCTTCAACTAAAAGCTAAGTACTCCGTTGGGGAAACTTTTTCCTGCTCTAATCCGATGTCAGTAAAAGTAAATAATTGCATTTCTTGTGGAAAGCGCATACCTCACAAAGATTTTCATTCGTACTGTATTCCTTGCCTAGGCCCCGACCACGACGTACCTCGCTGTTGGTTTTGTGCCTTATTTAAACCACAAACTATCTGTCATCTGTATATTTGCGCTTCTAAATATTTTGGTGCTCGGTTCAATTATCCTGATATGTCTTCTGTAAGCCATCCGACTACCAACATTCCGAAGAAACGCAGAGATACAGACAGAGACAGGCCGCCCAGTTCGCCGGTACTCAGTGAGGCGCATTCACAGCCCCTGATACCCACTACTTCAGATTCGCAGGCCTCTACTGAGACCCATTTGGAGTCTGGTAATGCCGCAAGATGCTTCAACTGTGGAACCTGTGGATGTCTCTACCTTGGATGGATCCAGAGCCGCTGTGCAGGCACTGGCTTCTGAGGGTGTATTCAGGTTTACTGACTTGCATGTTAAACCGGTGCCATCTTCTTCTTCAAGGCCTAAAACTCGAACCATGCCTAGAAAACTGATGCTCAGACTGCATGGTCAGGCCTCTATCCCTAAAAAACAGATGATAATGGCTGAAGACCTTATTACTTTAATCAGGGGAAGCTAACCTTTCCCGTCTAAGAGACCTAGGACGGAGTTTGTTTATGATACTTCTGATCAGGATTCTGAAATTTGTTTCCTCTGATGACCGGGATTTACCCTTATCTACCTATGAGGATTCTGATGCTGAGCACTCTATTTCCTCTGCCCCCCCCCTCCGAGGATCTCTCTTTTGGAGAAACCTTGCATACTCTCAGGGAGAATTTTCGTTGGGGAAAGTCAGGATTTCTCTGATTCTAAAAAGAGGCTTAGGGATTTCTTACTCCTGCCCCAGCACAGGCCTTTAGCTATACTTCCTGTACTGGACATTGTTGTTGATGCCTTTTTGGAATTTAGCATGGCCCCTGACTCTTTACCTCCTGCTCCCAGAAAACCTGTTAGATATTATAGGGTTCCTGGCTCTCACAAGTTCCTTTTCAAAAATCCTACTGCAGATCCTGAAACCGTTTCACAGGGACCCAAGGGCATTAAAGCTACTGTTGCCAAAAATCCTACCCCCTTTGATAGATAGATGGGGTAAGAAGGTATACACTTCTGCAACTTTGGCCATTAGGGCCTTAAACTGCCAGTTTCATATGTTAAAGTATCAGCAGCATATTATTGGATTGCTTAAACAGAAAATGATGTTGATTCCTGATTCCGCCGAAAATAAGGATTTACAGGATTTTATGCATTCTGCTGAACAAGTTGGTAAACATGCATTTCAGTGTGGTTTTGATTCACTAGAGGCATCTTGCAGGGCTGCTGGTAACTGGGTCTGTATTTAGAAGGCATGCTTGGCTTAAGGAGCAATCCTTGCCAAATCATGTTAAAGCAAAATTACTGGATGCTCCCTTAAATCAGGACTGCCTGTTTGGCAACAAGGCAGAAGTTGTTCTTAAAAAGATGGAGGAAAGAGCTAAATCTATGCAAACTGTTAGATTTTTTACAAGTACAACCTCCAAGATTTAGTAGCATTGGCTTTCTAAGAATTGGTCCTTTCCTGCCTCTTCCAGACCTTCTCAGACCAAACCCAGATCCAGCAGAGCACCCAGGCTTCAGTCCCAGGGGACGCACAGGACTAAGCAGTGGAGGGCCTCCACTTACAAGTCTGGGAGTAATAAAACTTCCCCCCTATGGTAAACTGTTTCACAGACTTCTTTTTAAAACTTCTAAGCACTTCTCAACTGGTGGCCCCTTTGTGGGTAAAGATTGCACTTCATGCAAATAACTTGGGGACTCTACCCCAGGACAAAGGGGTTTTAAATATAGTGTCCCAAGGATACAGATTTCACTTCCACATGTTACCAACTCCAAGCGGTTGGCCGGATCTACCTCCAAATCAGTGGGCAGTGGCCCAAAAGCAAGTACTCTCTCTCTTAAGCACAGGGGCTGTTCAGTTGGAACCAGAAGAGGAAAAGGGACAAGGTCTGTACTCGAGATTTTTCCTGGTACCCAGAAAAGGCAATTAATGGCATCCTGTCCTGGACCTGTCTACTCTAAACACCTTTTTGGTGATTCCAAAAGTCAAGATGCTGACTCTTCACCAGTTGCTTCCTATGCTAAGCAAAGATGCCTGGTTGGCAACATTAGATTTAAAGGAAGCATACCTGCACATCCCAATCAGGGAATCTTGCAGAAGATACCTACACTTCAAAGCAGGCAACACGCACTATATCAGTTTTCTGTACTGCCCTTTGGCTTATCTACTGCGCCCAGGGTATTCACAAAGTGCCTTGCTCCAGTCATTGCATTCTGCAGGCAAAGTATTCCAATATACCCATACCTGGACGAATGTCTAATTCAGGCAGAAAACCAGGACATACTTTTGAATCATCTGGCTTTTGTACAAAGGATGCTAACTTGTCTGGGGTACACCACAAATGAAAATTAATCACACCTGGTACCCTGTCAACAAATTATATTCCTGGGAGCAAGCTTGAATACAACTTCCCAGATGGCTTTCCTCACGCCAGCGAAACAAATTCACTTGACATCCTACTTCAAACAAGTGGCCAAAAAAAGTGCTATCTGTAAGACAAATACTACAAGCCTTGGGGGTTCATGGTCTCCTGCATTCTTCTAATTCCATATGCAAGACTGCATATGAGGAAACTACAGTGGTATCTAAAAATCCTATGGGGTCAACATTCTCAGGATCTAGAAGCAATGATTCCTGTCATTCCTTGCCTACACCTAGAGTTCCTCTGGTGGGCAGAGGCCTGCCGCCAAAACAAGGGACTTCCATTCACACTACTCCCTGCAGCCCAAACCCTAACAGACGCATCAGACTATGTATGGGGGTCGCACCTCACAGGGAAGTGCATTCAGGGAAAGTGGAACCCAATTCAAATGCACTTTCATATCAATCATAAAGAAATGTTAGCTGTACAGAATGCTCGGACAGCCTTCAAGGACCACATTCGTCCAGGGCAATTCATGGTAAAGACTGACAACACCACTGTTATGTGGTACATACACAAGTAGGGGGGGTACACATTCTTACCCCCTCTGCAGACTACCCATGGAATTGTCAAACACAGCCTTAAGCTAGCAAGTGCATCTACAAGCTCAATTCCTGCCAGGAAAACTAAATACACTGGCAGATGGACAAAGCAGAAACCTCATGGACCCACAGGATTGGAAACTGGAACCAAGGATTTTCAACATGTTGACAAGAAAATGGGGGGAGCCCAGCTATAGACCCGTTTGTCTCCCCCAGAACTAGCAATTGGAAAAATTTTGCACAAGGACTCCCCACAAACAAGCTTGGAAAGTGGATGCTCTGAACTTCATCTGGAAAAACCTATTAGTTTATGCCTTTCCTCCTCTGCCTGTGCTCTCCAAAGTACTACTAAAGATCAAACAAGACAAACCAAGGATGATTTTGAGTGCACCAGACTGACCACGCCAACACTGGTACCCCATCCTGCGCAGTGTGTCACTGTTGGCCCCATGGCACCTGCCTCAGACTCCTACCCTGCTGTCTCAGCAGGAGAACCAGATTCTGCACCCTCATCTTCAAACATTGAACCTAGCAGCCTGGCTAATTACCTAAGCTCTCCTTTACCATCCCTTTACCAGTGATGGATGTCATTTTAGAGGCAAGGAGGCCTAGTACTAAAAAATCTTATGCTGAAAAATGGAAAAGATTCTGTGCCTGGAACCATTCTCAAGGGATGAGCACAGCAGTGCCCAATTTACCTCAGATTTTACAATACTTAACTGAGATGCTTCACAAGGACCTTTTTTCCACAATAAAAATTGACGCCTCAGCCATTTCAGCTCATTATAACACAGAACCTTCCCTCTTCTCTCATCCACTGCTCAAGCAGTTCCTCAGAGAAGCCAAAACTTTAAGACCACCCAGGAGAGCTCCAACTCCAGCCTGGGACCTTAACTTTGTATTGGAAGAAACTCACCCTTCTTCCTTTCGAACCAGCTGCTACTGCAGATTTAAAATTCCTTTCTTGGAAGACAGCTTTTCTTTTAGCAATCACTTCAGCAAGAAGGGTATCTGAATTACAGGCCCTTATGGCAGTGGAGCTTTCATCATCTTTCTTGCAGACAGGGTCTCTCTCAGGACCAATCCCTCTTTCATGCCAAAGGTGGTATCCAATGTGGCCTTTTAATCAGTCCATTCATTTGCCAACCTTCTTTCCTAATTCACTGAACAAAGGGGACTCGATACAGCACTCCTTAGATGTGCATAGACAATTTAGATTCTACTTGGGCAGGACTAAATCTCAAAGGAAGTCTGAACAACTGCTGGTGGCATTTGCTGCAGGGACAGAGAGGAAGGCTATTTCAAAGCAAACCATCTCCAAATGGATAGGTCATTGCATTCATTTCTGCTATAAGCACCATGGAAAACCTATCCCACAGGGGATCAGACCCCACTCAACCAGGGCTGCATCTACCTCTACAACCTTTCTCCGAGGCATACCTACCAGGGACATCCTAGAAGCTGCTACCTGGAATTCTATACATACATTCACCAAGCATTGCTATTTGCCAATTTTCTCTAAATCCAGAGCTGGCTTTGCCACTTCAGTTTTACAGGGCATTATAGCTGGTCCTAATGCTATCTAAATTCCTCCTCCTATTCTTAGCTTTGGGAATCTACCCAAATGTAATGACTGCAGCAGTAAAACATGAAGAACATAGTACAGTTGTGTACACTTACCATAAATGTAGATGTTAAGAGTGTATTCACTGCTTGCAGTCCTGGTTACCCTCCCTTCAGCCTCACTGACTTCTTTTGGCTATACCTCTTCTCTCCTTTTCAATGCTTAAAAGCTTTTTGGTGTATTTGCTTTTTTGTTGGTGGTATAGCCTTGTATATTTTTAGATTTAATTGCTTCCCATTAGGGGGGCACGTGACATCTGGGGCAAGAAAAACTGATGTAATGACGTCGGCTGCATGTTTTATACCCCTGACGACCTGACCTCACGAAAGAAGATTCAGCAGCCGACGTAGGACCCAAGACTTTGTTAATCAGGCCGACTGAGGGCCACTGCAAGCAGATAACCCAAATGTAATGACTGCAACAGTGAATACACTCGAACAACTACATTTATGGTAAGCGTACACAACTGTGCTTTCCTCTTTGAGCAACAATAGTTTTGTGTGCTGTAATAGTGTAGTCTAGAGCTAACTAAATGCCACAGTGCTGCTCACTGTGTAGACTAGTTGTTCCATGAGTAGCGATAGTTTTGAGTGCTGTAATAGTATAGTCTAGAGCTAACTAAATGCCACAGTGCTGCTTAATGTGCAGAGTAAGTTGTTCATGAGTAGAGAGTTTTGAGTGCTGTAATAGTGTAGTCTAGAGCTAAATGTCGCAGAGCTGCTCAGTGTGTAGACTACTTGCTCATTAGAATAGACTCCCTCTTGTCTGGTCTTGATGGGACCCGACCTTAGGGTGGATAAGCAAATGGCTGGCTAGTCAGAAACGCAACATAAAATGTAGCAAGAAAGTTGCGTCCTACCACAGAACAACATGCCTTATGAATGCATGGTGGAAGTTCAATCTGCACTCGTCTGTTGTGAGGACAAGACTAGTTATGTGGAATATTTAGCAGAAGACAAGAGGAAACCAGTGCAAAAACACAAACAAGGTCATGAGTATTAAAAGGGGAGGGCAGCATATGTCTATCACTTGTGTGAAATTATAAAATTATGTATGAATGAGCCACCACACCTGTGCAGCAAGAACTTGAACAGCGATTTCCATTCACTGAACACAGCTGTACCTGTTCTGCTTAGATGTTCTTCGTGTTTTACTGTTGCAGTCCATCACCTGTAGTTATCCCTGCTGTGGTAGCCCTCGTTCGGCCCAAATACCAGAGTCAATGTTTTTGTGCACCGGCTGCCGTTGCCTGTAGTCTGACGTCAGGTCAGTGCTATAAAACAAGGCAGCCGACGTCATTGCATCAGTCTTTCTGGCCTTGAAACCCGTAGCAGAATCAGGTCGCCAGTCACTCCCTTCCAGAAGTTGAATTTTAGCAGAAAACGTCTAAAGCCAAGTACCCCATTGGGGACCCTTTTTTCTTGCTCTAACCGATGTCTGAAAAAGTTAATCGTCTCGCCTGTGAAAAGCAGATCCCATACCGAGACTTTCATTCTTAATGCATCACTTGTTTAGGTCCAGGCAATGATGTCCTTCGTTGCCGGTTCTGTGCCCTCTTTAATGCGAGAACCATTCGCCATAGACCCTATTTTTGTAGACTGTTATTTTTGTGTTCTGTTTTCGAATTCTGATGTGGTATCAGTCAGCCAACAATCTGTCGACATTCTGAGAAAATGTAGAGATAAAGATAGAGACAAGCCACACAAGGCTAAACCTTCCGACAATGCTACCACTAAGCAAGTCGTCAGTTATCTACGCAGGCCTCTGTCAAGACCCTTTCGGAGTCTGGTAAGCTGCAGAAATCCACTTTGTCTTCCGAGCCTTTGGCTGTCACTGCCTTGGTTGAGTCCGGAGCCTTGACGCAGGCACCAGCTTATTACAGTCTAGACTTACATGTCAGCTAGCAAGAGGAAGTGTGCTTGTGGGAGACAAATTCCTCAAAAGGCCACGCACGAGAAATGTGTATTTTGCGTAGGCGAGGCCCACAACCATGCGTCCTGCCCTATTTGTTAATCGTTCATCCCCAAAACTCTCCGAAGCCGCTTAGTGGCACTGAAGTTGTAGAAGAGTCAGAGGCTATGTCGCTTAGTGCTCGGTATGGAAGGAGGAGTAGGCCCATCCAATGAGTCGCCAAGGAAGAAGGCCAAGAAATTCAGGCCAGAATCCCAAGCTGCGCCTCAGGCATCCGAGCAGGTTCTAGAGGTGCTTGAAAGCCAAGAATGCGCTCAGACACTGGTTATCAAAGTAGGCCCAGGAACCTTAATGGAAGCTGGGATGCCGGAAACTGCATGTACATCTGCTGAGGCAATTCAGCCATCGGAGTCTGATGGTGGAGGAGAACCACAACTCACGCAGTCAGAAGCCCCTGCTCCTCCGATTCCTACTAAGCAGATGTCCACTACTATGCTTTCTCCACCAACAACCTCCTTAAAAAGGAAACAAAAAACTAAGCACCCTGAACCTCAACAGGTGCCTGGTTGGGAAGTGTACTCTCAAAATCTATTTAAGGCCTTTCAGGTACTACAGACATAACAGGTTCCCTCTACTCTCTCACCTCAACCACACCCTTACATGTATCTGAAGAAGATGACTCCTCTTCCGAGGAATCGTTTTCTTATGAAACTCAAATAGACTCCCCTAAGGATTTCATTACCCCCGAGGAGGAGGACTGGAATTTTACCTGAATCCCCAGGAGAATTTACCTTTGCAGACACTCTGTCTCTCATGAGGGAACATTTTAAGTGACAGGCTTCAGAGGTCTCTGACTGCAAGAAAAGGTATTTTGAACTTTTGCAAATGGAGCAACCATCCCCTTCTGCTGTACCACCCTTACCAGCTGCCTTTCAGGATGCCTTTCTGGCTGCTTCTTAGTCTCTAGACTCTCAACCCCCAGCAGCTAAATGACCAGACCAATTCTATAAGGTCCCCCAGGATACCCATTTTCTATTAAGAAACCCCCCCAGCAGATCCAGCTGTTATAGCTGTTTCTGCAGAAAAAACATCAAGGCAATTACCTTCCGCTGCCCTTTACCCAACAGATAAAGACAGCAAATTTATGGACAGACTGGGGAAAAAGGTATATACCTCCTCTACTCTGGCCATTAAGGCCTTGAACAACCAAATACACATGGCTAGGTATGTTTTAGATCCTATTTCTAAAGCTTCTACCCTTCTGTCAGAGGTACAGGATTCCCCTATAAAAGCACAAGTGAATTCCCTTCTCTCCACAGCATCCCAGGTGACCAGGCACTCTGTTTACTGTAATTATGATGCTGTGAAAGCCTCATCTAAATCAGCAGCTTCAGGATCCAGTACTAAGACAATATTCCTGGGTAAGGCTTCAATCTCTCCCCGTGGATGTTCAGACAGAATTACTGGATGCACCCTTGGACAGTAAGGCCCTTTTTGGACAGGCTTCTGCTGAGCTTCTTAAATCCCTTCAAGAAAAGGGAAAAGAATTGCAGAAGCTCAAACATCTTTTGGTATCCCCTATTCCTAGATACCACAGTAATTACCCACAGAAGCCCTCCTTTGTTAGAAGGTAGTCTTTTTATTCAGCCCCTCAATCAAAGGACGTAAGACAGCCCAGGAAAGGTTCTACTCCCAGATTTCCCACCAGCTCCTCCACTAGATCCTTTCAGAGTCAGTCTGACCAATCCAGACCACCTCCATTGTGACTCACCCCCCTTGCATCCAGAAACACCTTTATCCCTTCACCTCACCCTCTCCCCTACCCTCCTGGTGGAGAAATGACAGCAGAACAGTGTCCTCTCTATCATCCAGAGAGGGTATTTCATGACCTGGTGGATGCTTTCACCTTTCCAAGGTATCCCTCAGCCACCAAAAGCCCAATCCACCTATTCCCGCCCATCATTCGCCAACTCCTAACCCAGGGCACCATAGAACAGGTGCCTACCCCACAAAGAAACACAGGCTTTTACTCCAGGATGTTTCTTGTACCAGGAAAAGACTGTCCTTCGAGACCAATGATTGACTTATCCTTCCTAAACCTCTTCCGCCACATTCCCAGCTTCAAAATGATCACCTTACTCCTTCTGTTACTAGTAATTCCCTATCAGGCATTCATGGTAACCCTAGACTTGAATGGTGCCCATCTCCACATCCCTATCCATCCAAATTACAGGAAATTCCTCAGATTTGCAATAGGCTCCTGTCATTTTCAATTCTCTGCCTTGCCATTTGGTCTCTCCACTGCTCCTCGAGTGTTTACAAAGTGCCTAGCCCCCTTCGTTGCTAAGTGCAGTACACAGGATATACAGATATACCTATACCTAGATGACTTGCTCATCCTTCATCAAGACTACCAAGTTCTTCTACACCTACAACAGGTGTCTTCCATCCTAACTCAATTGGGGTTCACCCTAAATCTAGAAAAATCATACCTGACCCCTTCCCAGGACTTGGTTTTCTTGGGATGCAGAATCGGAACAGATTGCATGAAAGTCTTCATCCCAAGCCAAAGGATCCAGTTCCTCTGCATATACTTCAGTTAGATCTTTACCCAATCCTTCTTGATAGCTCATGACTTCCTGAGAATGCTAGGCCACATGACATCCCTAATACCCATGTTACCTCTGGCAAGCACACTCAGCAGAACCTCGATTCCCCCTCATGAATGGATACTTCAGAAAGAGGTTTTCCTAGACCTGATACACAGGTGGTGTATTCCACAAGCAGACCTCTTTGCCTCCCCATAGAACAAGCAGATGCCCAGCTTCTGCACAAGGGATCCACACCCACAAGCATGGAAAATGGACGCATTCTCATTTTCACGGGAGGTAATGTACCTTTATGCCTTCCCTCCTTTCACACTAATTCAGAAAGTCGTACTAAAAATTCAGGACAAACCCAAAATCCTACTGGTGACCCCCCTTTTGGCCAAGACAGAATTGGTTCCCCTTCCTACACTTACTAGCCAAGGGCAGTCACCACAGGTTATCCCCCTGATTAGACCTATTCACACAGGACAAGAGATCCCTACTTCATCCACAGGTGAACAACCTGAAACTGGCCTTATGGATGATAGGATTCTAATCCCTTACAGACGCCTATATTCAGAGGATATACTCAAAGTTCTGCAGGAGGCCAGAAAACCTAGTACTAGGAGAAACTATATAGCAAAGTGGCACAGATTCTCCAAGTGGTGTCAAAGGAATACTACTACTCCGATACCGATGGTCCTATCCTATTGGTGTGAGCTTCTCCACTCAGGACTAACTTATTCTTCAAAGTCCACTTGTCTGCCATTTTTGCCTGTCTGCCCATTACACCTCTCTGGTATCCAGACTGGAAGTCAAACTTTTCTGAAAGGAGTTCCCCACTTCAGACTCTCTAGGAGACCCGTTCCGCTACCTTGGGACTTCAGTTTTGTTTTAGAAAAATTAACCTTATGTCCTTTTGAACCAGCTCACTCATTTGCCCTGAAGCTATGCACCCTGAAAACAGTTCTGCTAGTAGCCATTACCTCCGTCAGGATGGTCTCAGAGATACAAGCCCTTATGGCCACCTCTCCTACCTGGTTTTCCTTTAGGACAGAGTGGCTCTTGGGACTAACCCTTCCTTCATGCCCAAGGTAATTAATGAAGTTTCATTAAATCAAACCATTAACCTACCTGTTTCCTACCCTCATCCACAAAACGCTTCAGAAAGGACCCTTCATTCCCTGGATGTGCACAGACAACTCAGATATTACTTAGACAAAATTAAGTCTATTAGGAAATCTGACCAATTATTAATTTCCTTCCATCCCAGAGCCCTAGGAAGGCTGTCTCAAAACATACCATATCCTCATGAATCTCCAAGTCCATTTCCTTGTGCTACTCCCATCATGGAAAATCCTTGCACAAGGTCATGTTAAACCTCACTCTACGGGGCAGCTGCCTCCTCTACTGCTTTTTTGAAAGGCATGGACTCTACATCTATTCTAGAAGCAGCCACTTGGACCTCGGTACACACTTTCAAGCACTACAAGCTGGACATGGCATCTCGAGCAGTAGCAGGCTTTGTGAGGACAATCCTCCCGGGCCTAGTTAACACACACAACTTTCCTCCACCCAGGTTCATACTTAAAGCTCTGATACTCTCCCTACTATTATGAATACTGCAACACGAGAATAGAAGGACATAGAATAGTTGTGTAAGAACTTGCCATAACCTTAGATGTCTTTCTGTTACTATGTTGCAGTATTCTAGTTGTGGGATTTCCTATCCTCAGGCGACGCATACGTTGGCTCCTATACAAAAGCTTCAGCTTGGCTGTTGCAGCGTGCATGGGACGTCAGACATAAGGCCATAAGCCAGGGGCCTTAAATGTGACGTCTGCACGCACAATCCTCTAAACATTTCAGCCGCAGACCGATGCATTGTGTGATGTCTCCTCAGACATCGCATCTAAAAGCTAAGTAACCTATTGAGTTTCTGTTTTTCCTTGTATAGCCGATTGTTATTGCTTAGGCTTGATTGTTGTAGCAATTTTTAGCTGAGATCAGGTAAAAAGGGAATGTCAATGCGGGCACCAGATTACCCCATAAAGACGCCCATTATATGTGTGCTTTTTGCTTAGACCGGGAGAACGACCATTCCACCTGCTCCATTTGTCAATCATTTGTGCCAAAGACCCAACACAGCCATTTGGCCGCATTAAACCTCTACCTAGAAAATCAGCGCCTTAAGCGGTTAGCGCTAAAATGGATCCCTCATCAGAGGCCCCATCCGAACCTCCACATAAGAAGGCGAAGATTCCTAGGCCTTCTTCGCCAGCCACTTCATTACTGGACACCCCACCAACTGCCAATTTAGGAGTTGAGGGGCACCCAGCAGATCCGTCAACTTCAAAGATGACCTTTGGGGAAGCCATTGCTCAGCTGACGACTGGCATGTCCTCGAAGCCTACCCAGACACTGACTTCTGTCGATGTCTAGGGGAAACCAGATTCTGTGGTACCTCTGACCGGGATCCAGATTTATGAAATGTTTGCCTCAAAATCTGACTCCAGGCCGGTTCCAACTTCCACTCCGGCCAAAAAGAAACAGAAAACCAAGCATGCTTCCTCACTGCAGAAGACTTACCAGATTGGTAGTCCTTTACTTCCTCCCTCATGCAGGCCTTTATGGCCCTTAGGCTTTCAACCTCAACATCCACTACTCTGCCTGTACTCAGCCGTAGGCCTGCCTCAGACTCTAACATCCCACACATGACCTCTCAGGTTAGGGAGGAAGAGCATGATTCTTCCTTTCCTTTTCTTCTGCAGAGGACTCTATATCATATACCTCCCAAATTGCATCTCCCCAGGAGTATTATTCTCCAGATGAGGAATCTGTTGAAGGGGATTCTCTACCCCTGAGGATGTTACATTTGGTGAAACCATCACCAAGATTAAAGATTATTTCATATGGGATACTTTACAAATGACTGACACTCAAAAGATGTGCTTTGAGCTCCTGCAAGTAGAATCCCCCTCCCCTTCTGCTGTTCCTCCGGTTCTGCCTGCTTACTGTGATGCCTTTAATTCAGCATCTAAGGCCCCAGACTCGCAGCCACCTGCCCCCAAGCCCCCTGACTGCTTCTACATGATGCTGGAGAAACAAATGTTCTTAGTTAAACCACCCTTGGCAGACCCAGCAGTGATTGCCACCTTCCCTGATGAGAAATCCAGAGTGCTTCCTTAAGCCCCTCTCCTACCCACTAATAAAAATAGCAAATCTATGGATAGCATTCTCAAGAAGGCATACACCTCCTCCTCAATGGCTTTCAGAGCCATTAATTATCAAACCCACATGACTAAGTATGCTCTGGACTTGGTGTCTCAAGCCTCCTTCATGCTGGCTTCTATCCCTGACAGCCCCATTAAGGCAGACATCTCCTCCAAACTGTCCCTGGCTCAGCAAGCAGCCAGGCAATCGATTAGATGCAGTATGATGCTGCAGCAGCATCTGCCCTCTCTGCAGCATCTGCTTCTGTCCTCAGGAGATGCTCCTGGCTGAGACTTTAGAATCTACCAGAAGACTTCAAGTCCAAGATCTTGGATGCCCCCCTGAATCACAATTTTCTTTTTTGGGAAACAATCTGCAGATCTCCAAGAATCTGCAAGAAAAAAATAAGGAATTGCAGGACATTAAACATCTACCAGTGTCCCCCATTCCCAAGTATTATAGAAACTGCCCTGCTAAGACAGCCTTTGTAAGGTGTAACCCTCCACAGACGGGTGCTTCCTCTTCCAGATCTAGAAAAGGGGCAAGAAGACCTACCACGTCCAGACCTAATGCACCACCTCCTCAGCCCAAACAATCCTTTCAGGACAGAGGAGGTCCCAATAATGCGCAACTGCCTTGCCCACCTACCACTCTCTGCATGCCTTTCCCACTGCCTCCCCTTCTGGCAAGCCATCACCACTGACCAATGGGTACTGTCCATTATCCGAAAAATATATTTCCTATCCTGGAAAGAAAAACCACCCGAAGGGCATCCCATATCCCCCAAAATCCAACTACATCTCCTTCCACAGGTTTTATCAGACCTGCTAAAGCTAGGCACCATCAAACCTGTCCCCTCTGAACAGGAAGGAAAGGGATTCTACTCCCGTCTCTTCCTGGTCCCCAAAAATGATGGCCCCTGGAGATCCATCTTAGACCTCTCCTTTCTAAATCTTCACCTTCAGGTACCCACCTTCAAAATGCTGTCACTTCCCACCCTGCGACCTCTTATTCCAACCAAGGCCTTTATGGCCACCATGGACCTAAAAGAGGCCTACCTACACATACCCGTCAGGACTTACCACAGAAGATTCCTGCATTTCTCTGGGCCTTCCTCTCATTTCCAATTTACTGCTTTGTCCTTTGGTTTGTCCACTGCCCCCTGCATGTTTACAAAGTGCCTAGCCCCAGCCATTGCCTTCTGCAGAACTCAGGGAATCCAGATTTACCCCTATCTGGACGACATCCTAATACTGGCAGAGTCAAAAGATACCCTCTCAAAGCATCTGCACATGTCCCTGCTGCAAAATCTAAGGTTCACCATCAACCTCCCAAAGTCCTCATTGAACCCAGACCAGGACAGAATTTTTCTAGGTTGCAGAATCAGAACGGACAAAATGAAGGCCTTTCTTCCACAGGACAAGGTACTATCCCTGACTTCCCACTTCAAGGAGATCCTACACTCTCAGAAGGTAACTGCAAGGCAATTCCTTCGTCTCCTGGACTTAATGGCAGCAGCCATCCCTATGCTACATTTGGCCAGAATGCATATGCGCAAGCTACAGTGGTACCTCAAAAACATTTGATCCCACCTCCTGAATCATTTAGAACATGTTATTCCCCTTCCCTGTCTGACATAAATCAGCTGGTGGATCCAGCAAGTCCAGCTAAACCCAGGACTTCCACCGCCCACCCCAACCCAAATAATGCATACAGATGCCTCAGATTCAGGTTGGGGTACGACACTGGCATCTTACAGAGTTCAGGCAAACTGGCACTCTTCTCTACAGGCCAGACACATAAATGTCAGAGAAATGACAGCAGTCTTCCTAGCTCTAAAGACCTTCACCCATCTACTTTTACCAGGGGTGCTTCTGATAGTGACCAACAACACCACTGTAACGTGGTACCGCAACAAACTGGGAGAAATAGAGGCATATCGGCTGTGAAAACTAACCCTGCTGATATGAGACATAGCCTCTCGCCACAACTTCTCCCTGCAGGCAAGCTACATCCCCTCGCAGAACAACAAGCAAGCAGATCTCCTAAGCAAAGCATCCTCTCCACAGCATGGATGGATGCTGGATAGGACGGTCTTCCTAGATATAGTCCACCAGTGGGGCAATCCACAAATAAGGCCTGTTCGCCTCCCCCCAGAACAGACAGCTGCAGACCTTCTGCGCAAAGACCTGCTCCCCTCTAGTATGGAGAGTAGACGCTTTCAACATATCTTGGGAGGGGAAGTTTCTTTATGCCTTCTACCCCCTTTCCAATGATTCAGAAAGTCCTCCTGAAAATTAAGAAGGGCAAACCGAAAATCTTGTTAGAGACTCCCTACTGGCCAAGGCAGCACTGGTTCCTCATACTTCACAATCTAGCCAGGGGCAATCACTGCAAGTTACCCTTCAGGATGGACCTACTGACACACGAAAAAGGAACTCTCCACCACCCACACTTGTAGATCTTATCCTTGACTGTATGAGTGATGAACTTTTGATTCCTTTCAGACACCACTACTCAGAGGACGTGCTTTCAGTCCTGAGGGAGGCCAGGAAACCTACAACAAGAAAATCTTATCTAGCTAAATGGGAAAGATGAACTAAGTGGTGTCTGGACAATGGCAAGGACCCTTTCATCGCTAATACCCCCCTTGGTTCTTGCTTATGGGTGTCAGTTGATAGAGTGGACTTTCCTACTCTGTGAAAGTACACCCGTCTGCTATTTCAGCCTGCTTGCCTTTTGCTCAACCCTTGCTAGCCAGACTCTGTGAAACTCTTCCTTAAAGGGGTGCTATACGAGACTCTTAAAGATGCCTATCCCACCACTCTGGGACCTTAACTACATCCTCGAAATCTTACTCAACACCCTTTTGAACTGGCTGGGACTTCTTTCCTACAAATTTGTGCATATAAAATAGTCCTCCTAGTTGCTATCCCTTCAGCCAAAAGGGTTTTAGCATTGCAAGCCTTGATGGCCGGTCCCCTCTACACTACCTTCCACAAGGACAGGGTCACCCTGAGAACTAATCTCTCCTTTATACCCAAGGTGAATGACTTGTCTGTTAACCAATCCATCCACCTACCCACTTTCTTTCCCTCTCCCACTAATGAAGGAAAATAGGATATTACACTCTGTGGATGTGCACAGGCAATTAAAATTTTTCCTGGACAAAACCAAATCCATTAGGAAATCGCAGCAACTCTGTGTATGTTCTTCGTGTTTCACTGTTGCAGTCATCACACTTGGGTTATCTGCCTGCAGGTAGGCCTCAGTCTGCCCGAATACCAGCGACTTAATATTTCTACATCGGTTGCTGTCGCTCCAGGACTGATGTCAGGTCGTCAGGGGTATAAAAACAGGCAGCCGACGCCATTACATCAGTCTTTCTTGCCGAGGAGCCCGAAGCAGTTCGCACGAGTGCCGGTCGGCCACTACCTGAGTTTTTGTTTCCGAATTGAATCATCCTGAAGTCTTCTAAAGCTAAGTACCTTGTTGGGGATCCCTTTTTCTAGCTCTAACCGATGTCAGAAAGTTAACAATTGTCTCGCCTGTGGAAAGCAAATACCACACCGAGAGTTTCATTCTTACTGCGTCACCTATTGAGGCCCAGACCACGACGTACCTCGCTGTTGGTTTTGTGCTTTGTTCAACGCCCAAACTATTCGTCGTCAGGCCTTTGTCTTTAAATGCTTTTGCTCTCTATCTCTGTATTCCAAAATGGCTTCGGTAAGCAGTTCGACTACCAATCTTCCGAAAAAACATATGGATAAAGACAAGACCGCACAGCTCCAAAACTGCAGACGACGCTTCCATTAAGCTAGTCGCCAGTTCGCCGGTACTCAGTGAGGTGCTTTTGCAGCCCCTGATGCCCTCTTCAAAGGATTCGCAGACCGCTACCGAGACCCATTCTGAGTCCGGTATGCCACGAGACTCTTCTTTGACTATGGAACTTGCAGATGTCTCTTCCCTTGGGTCCGGAGCCGCTGTACCGGCACAAGCTTCTGAGGAAGTTCTTTGCACTACCGATATTCGACAGAAACAGACTTCTTTCGCGTCTTCAGTTCTGTCTAAAACTACCGAGTTTCTAAAGCCAAGAGTACGAGTTACACCTAAAAAAAATGACTACCCAAACTCAAGCACCTGCTTCCTTGCCACAACATCAAATGCTTAAAATGACAGTTACAGGATCTGTGATTCGAAGGCATGCTTGGTTAAAAGAACACGGTTTACCTGATCATGTTAAGGCTAAATTATTGGATGCTCCTTTACAACAGGATATTTTATTTGGTGTTAAGGCAAGAGAGGTATTAAAGAAAATGGAGGATAAGGCAAAATCTATGCAAACAGTTAAGCTACCAAGGCTAAAAGGAATGCCAGACCTGCCACAAAATCAATGGGCAGAGGCACAAAAACAAATTACAGCCGTCATGGACATGAGAGCTATTCAAAAAGTGCCACAACAGGGACAAGGATTTTACTCAAGACTTTTCCTGGTCCCCAGAAAGGACAAAGCCTGGAGACCCATACTAGACCTTTCTACTCTAAATACTTACCTGGATGTTCCAAAATTCAAAATGTTGACACTACAGCTTCTTCCCATGCTGGGCAAGAAGGCTTGGCTTGTTACTTTGGACCTCAAAGAGGCATACCTGCATGTCCCTATCAGACAAAATTGCAGAAGATACCGCAGATTCATAGCTGGTTCAATGTATTACCAATTCTCTGCACTGCCCTTTGGCTTATCTACTGCGCCCAGGGTCTTCACAAAGTGTCTGGCACCAGTAATTGCATTTTGCAGACAAAAAGGAATTCAAATATATCCATACCTGGACGACTGCCTTATTCAAGCAGAGAGCAAGGACATTCTTCTAAAGCATCTGGCGTTTGTAAAAAGGTTGCTAATTTACCTAGGGTACACAGTAAACGAAAAGAAGTCAAAACTAGTGCCCTCACAAGAGATAATTTTCCTGGGTGCCAGCTTAAATACAACGGCCCAGATGGCTTATCTCACGCCAGACAAGCAAGGCCAACTGACTCAGCACTTTCAATTGATGGCAACAAAGACCCAACTCCCTGCAAGAAAAATTCTGCAGGCCTTGGGATTCATGGCATCTTGCATACTACTAATTCCATATGCCAGAATGCATATGAGGAAATTACAATGGTACCTAAAAATTGTTTGGACTCAACACTGTCACAGTTTGGAAGCAGTAATACCACTAATTCCCTGCCTACAACAGGAGTTTCGATGGTGGGCACAGGCATGTCACCTCAACAGTGGACAGCCTTTCACTCTACCCACAGCCAGGCAGACACTAACAACAGATGCTTCGGATTACGCCTGGGGAGCACACATGGCAGGAAAATGTATTCAGGGCAAGTGGACCGCAGATCAAATGCATCTTCACATCAGTCAAAAAGAGATGTTGGCTGTACAAAATGCCCTAACTTTCAAGGACCTTCTGCATCCAGGACAACTTTTATTAAAGACGGACAACACCACAATTATGTGGTACATAAGCAAGGGGGCACTCATTCTTATCCCCTATGCAGACAAGTCATGACCTTGTGGAACACAGCTCTAACCTATCAAGTTCATCTACAAGCACAATTCCTGCCAGTTAAGAAAAACACTCTGGCAGACGACTTAAGCAGAAACATCATGGATCCTCATGAGTGGAAATTAAATCCACAAGTATTCAGCATGATAACGCAAAAATGGGGGTGCCCAGACCTAGATCTCTTTGCCTCCCCAATGAATTGCCAACTACAAAAATTCTGCGCAAGGACTTATCACACACAAGCATGGAAGGTGGATGCTCTCTCGTTCAGCTGGAAAAGCCTAAAAGTTTATGCCTTCTCACCACTGCCTCTCCTTTCAAAGGTACTCCTAAAAGCCAGACAAGAAAAACCACAGATGATCCTGATTGCCCCAGACTGGCCACGCCAGTACTGGTTCCCAATCTTAAAGAACTTAGCTCAAGGCCCACCATGGATTTTACCTCCAACTCCGCACCTTCTGACTCAACAAAACACAGTCAGCTCAAAACCTTAAACCTGGCTGCATGGCAGATGCATTAGTCAAGCAGACAACCCCTCTCTCTAAAGCTGTTATGGATGTCATTTTGGAGGCCAGGAGGCCTAGCACCAGGAAATCTTATTCAGAAAAGTGGAAGAGATTCTGTGCCTGGGACCAGGCTCAAAGCTTTGACCCTCTTGTCCCAAATATTCCTCAGATATTACAATACTTAACTGAGATGCTGGACAAAGGACTATGCTTTTCATCCATTAAGATCCACGCCTCTGCCATCTCTGCTCATTACAGCACAGATCCTCCTATTTTCTCTCATCCATTGCTAAAACAGTACCTCAGAGGGGCTAAAAACATAAGACTGCCCCGGAGAGCACCAACACCGACTTGGACCTCAATTTTGTCTTGGAAAAACTAACTTTACCTCCTTTTGAGCCAGCCAATTCAGCAGAATTAAAATATGTATCATGGAAAGCTGCTCTGCTTCTGGCAATAACCTCAGCACGAAGAGTCTCAGAGTTACAGGCACTAATGGCAGTGGAGCCTTTCATCATTTTTCACCAAGACAGGGCTTCTTTAAGAACAAACCCTTCATTTATGCCTAAGGTGGTATCCAGTATGGCTCTTAACCAAACTATTCACTTGCCAACTTTTTATCCAAATCCCCAGAATAAAGGGTAGAGACTTTTGCATTCCTTGGACATACACAGACAATTACGTTTCTACTTGGACAAAACAAAAGCTTTCAGAAAAACTGAGCAATTGTTTGTAGCATATGCTGCAGGATCACAGGGAAATGCTATTTGAAAGCAGACCATTTCAAAGTGGATAGGACACTGTATCCGGTTCTGCTACACACAGCATGGGAAACTTGTACCTAGTAACATTAGGCCACATTCCACCAGGGCAACAGCCACTTCAACTGCCTACCTCAGAGGAGTACCTACCAAAGATATCTTGGAAGCTGCAACTTGAAGTTCAGTGCACACCTTTACCAAGCATTATCACTTGCCTCTTTATTCTAGATCCAGAGCTGGCTTTGCCACTGCAGTGCTGCAGGGCCTCATAGCCACCCCAAATCCTCTATAGCACCAGCCACCCTAACTCAGCTTTGGGATTCAACTGAAGTGTAATGACTGCAGCAGTGAAACACGATGAACATAGTACATTTTTTTACCTACCATAAATGTAGATGTTCGAGTGTCTTCACTGCTGCAGTCCAGGTTACCCACCCGCCATCCCCTCTTTCTTAGCTGGGACTTATCTATACCTTTCAACCCTATACTACCAATGTGGTGTATTTGCTGGTAACTGAAGGTTTTGTTTTTACCTTTATTGTATGTTTTATTAGCAATATGTATTGCCTACCTATTTGGGGTCACCTGACATCTGGGGCAAGAAAAACTGAAGAAAATGGCGTCGGCTGCATCTTATATACCCCTGGCACACTGACGTCAGGTAAGAAGCGACAGCAACGGACGCCGGACCAAGACTTTGGAACTCTGGCCGAATGCGGGACCGCCTGATGGCAGGATAACCCAAGTGTAATGACTGCAGCAGTGAAGACACTCGAACATCTACATTTATGGTAGGTACAAAACTGTACTTTCTGGATGTTGTGGATAATGTCTTTATGGAATCAAGTCTAACTCCTGATACTTTGCCCCCTGCTCCTAGGAAACCAGACAGGTACTACAGAGTTCCAGACTCTCACAAATTTCTTTTCAAAAATCCTACTGCTGACCCAGAGGTCATCTTCCAGGGGCCCAAAGGTATAAAAGCAACTACAGCTAAAAATCCCACCCCTTTGGACAGGGATTCCAGAGCTTTACACAGACGGGGTAAAAAAGTATACACTCCTGCAACTCTCGTCATTAGGGCATTGAATTGCCAGTTTCACATGCTGAAGTACCAGCAACATTTTATGGAACTTATTAAGCAAAAATTAGCTACTTTTACATACTGTGCAGAAAGTAAAGATTTACAACAGCATTCTGCAAGCCAAGTCAACAAGTATACTTTGCAATGTGGCTTTGACGCCCTAGAAGCATCTTGCAGGGCAGCAGTCACTGGATGTTCTTTGTGTTTCACTGTTGCAGTCATCACTTTTGGGTTATCTGCTTGCAGTAGCCCTCAGTCAGCCTGATTATCCTGCATCATTTGCTGTCCCTTCTTCCATGACGTCAGGTCGCCAGGGGTATAAAACATGCAGCCGACACCATTACATCAGTCTTTCTTGCCGTGCGGTGCCCGAAGCAGAAGCAGTTTGCAAGTGCCGGTCGGCCGACTCCTGAAATTTTCATTTTCAAATTTCAGAACCGAAGTCTTGAACTAAAGCTAAGTACCCCATTGGTGAACTTTTTCTTGCTCTTTTCCGATGTCAGTAAAAGTTAATAATTGCATTACTTGTGGGAAGCAAATACCTCATAAAGATTTTCATTCGTACTGTATTCCTTGGCTAGGCCTTGACCACAACGTACCGTGCTGTCGGTTTTGTGCTTTGTTTAATCAGCGCACTATCTGTCGTCTGTATATTTTCGCCTTAAAATATTTTGGTTCTCTGTTTAATTATCCAGAAATGTCTGTTGGCCATCCGACTACCGGGATTCTGAAAAAACGCAAGGATAAAGCTAGAGACAGGCTGCCGAGGTCCAAAACTTCTGACGCTTCTCATAAGCCAGTCGCTAGTTCGCTGGTACTCAGTGAGGCGCTTTCGCAGCCCCTGATACCCACTACTTCTGATTTGCAGGCCTCACAGACCCATTCGGAGTCTGGTATGTTGCGAGATGCTTCAGTTATGGGACCTGCGGATGTCTCTACCTTGGATGGGTCCGGAGCCACTGTGCAGGCACCGGCTTCTGAGGGTGTATTCAGGCCTATGGACTTGCCTATTAAACCAACGCCGCCTCCTTCTTTTAGGCCTAAGTCTTGAGCCATGCCTAAAAAACGACGCACAGGCCGCATGCTCAGGCCTCTATGCCTAAAAAACAAATGATAAGAATGGCTGAAGATCTTATAACTCTAATCAGGGGAAGCCAGCCTCCCCCTTCTAAGAGACCTAGGACTGAAGTTTATGAATCTTCTGACCAGGATTCTGATTTTTCTGATTCTTCTGATCTGTATTTGCCCATATTTACTTATGTGGATTCTGATGCAGAGGGCTCTATTCCCTCTGCTTCCCCTCCAGAGAATTTTTCTTTTAGTGAAACCTTACATACTCTAAGGAAGCATTTCCACTGGGAAAGCCAGGATTTTTCTGATTCAGAAAAGAGGCTTAGGGATTTCTTACTTCTGCCTCAGCATAGGCCTTTAGCTATTCCTCCAGTACTAGACATTGTTGATGCTTTTTCGTTATCTAGTTTGGCTCCTGATTCCTTGCCACCTGCTTCCAGAAAACCTGACGGATATTATAGGGTTCTTGATTCACACAAGTTCCTTTTTAAAAATCCTATTGTGGATCCAGAGACTATTTCACAGGGACCCAAGGGCATTAAGGCTTCTACTGATAAAATTCCTACCCCTTCTGATTGGGACTTCAGGGCGCTGGATAGATGGGGTAAGGAGGTTTACACTTCTGCAACCTTGGCCATTAGGGTTTTAAACTGCCAGTTTCATATGTTAAAGTATCAACAACTTGTTATTGGATTGCTTAAACAGAAAATTATGTTGATTCCTGACTGTGTGGAAAATGAAGAATTGCAGGATTTAATGCATTCTGCTGAACAGGTTGGAAAACATACTTTGCAATGTGGAATTTGATTCTTTAGAGGCCTCTTGCAGGGCTGCTTTTACTGTTTCTTTGCTCAGAAGGCATGCTTGGCTTAAGGAGCAATCTTTACCTGATCATGTTAAAGCTAAATTGTTGGATGTTCCATTAAATCAGGACCCGCCTGTTTGGCAACAAGGCTGAGGAAGTTCTTAAGGTGGAAGGTAAAGCTAAATCTATGCAAACTGTTGAAAATTTCTTACAAGTTCATCCTAGATTTAGTAGGGACTGGACCTCTAAGAATTGGTCCTTTCCAGCCTCTTCAAGGTATTCTCAAGCCAATCCCAGACATAGAGACCCCAGGTTTCAGTCCCAGGGGACACGAGACTAAGCAGTGGGGGATTTTCACACCCAAATCGGGGAGTAGTAAGACCCCCCCCCATGGAAAACAGTCTCAATGACTTGCTTCTAAAATTTCCAAGCACTTCCCAACTGAATGCTCCTTTAGACGGAAAGATTGGTCTGCAGGCCAGAAACTGGGAACTCATTACCCAGGACAAATGGGTTTTAAATAATGTCCCAAGGATACAGATTTCACTTCCACACCTTGCCAACACCAAGCGGGTGGCCACATCTACCCACAAATCAGTGGGAGAGGCCAAAAATCAAGTAGTCTCTCTCTTAAGCATGGGGGCTATTCGTTACCAGAAGAGGAAAAGGGACAAGTGATCTATTCAAGAATCTTCCTGATACCCAGAAAAGGCAATACATGTTGTCCTATCCTGGACCTTTCTACTCTATATAACTTTCTGGTGATTCCAAAATTCAAGATGCTGACTCTTCACCAGCTGCTTCTTATGCTAGGCAAAGATGCATGGTTGGCAACACTAGACTTAAAAGAAGCATACCTGCACATCCCTATCAGGGGGCCTTGCAGAAAATACCTACGCTTCAAAGAAGGCTACATGCACGATCAGTTCTCTGCACTGCCCTTTGGCTTATCTAGTGCACCCAGGGTATTCACAAAGTGCCTATCTCCAGTCATTGCATTCTGCAGGCAAAAAAATATTCAAATATACCCATTTCTGGACGATTGTCTAATTCAGGCAGAAAGCCAGGACATACTTTTGAGTCATCTGGCCTTTGTTCAAAGGGTACTGACTTGTCTGGGGTACACCAGAAACGAAAAGAAATCACAACTACTACCCTGTCAACAAATTATATTCCTGGGAGTAAGCTTGAATACAACTTCCCAGATGGCTTTCCTCACGCCAGAGAAAACTGATTCATTTGACAACCTACTTCAAACAAGTGGCCACAAAAACCCAGTTATCTGCAAGGCAAATACTGCAAGCCTTGGGGTTCATGGCCTCCTGCATTCTTCTAATTCCATATGCAAGGCTGCATGTGAGGAAACTGCAATGGTATCTCAAAAGCCTATGGTGTCAACATTCACAGGATCTAGAGGCAATGATTCCTGTCATAACTTGCCTACGCCTAGAGTTCCTTTGGTGGGCAGAGGCCTGCCACCAAAACAGGGGGCTATCATTCACACTACCCCCTGCCACCCAATCCTTAACAAGACACATCAGACTATGCATGAGGGGGGCCCACCTGGCATGGAAGTGCATTCAGGGCAAATGGATCCCAAGTCAAATGCACCTGTGTATCAATCAAAAAGAAATGTTAGCTGTACAGAATGCTCTGACAGCCTTCAAGGACCACATTCTTCCAGGACAATTAATGATAAAGACGGACAACACCACTGTTATGTAGTGCATAAACAAGCAGAGGGGATACACATTCTTACCCCCTCTGCAGACTAGCCATGGCATTGTGGAACACAGCCTTGAGCTACCAAGTGAATCTACAAGCTCAATTCCTGCCAGGAAAACTAAATACACTGGCAGACGGACTAAGCAGAAACCTCATGGACCCACACGAGTGGTAACTGGAACCAAGGATTTTCAACATGTTGACTAGCAAGTGGGGGTGCCCAGATACAGACCTGTTTGCCTCCCCCCAGAACTGTCAATTGGACAAATTTTGCACAAGGATTCCCCCACAAGCTAGCTTGAAAAGTGGCTATTCTATCCTTCAGCTGGAAAAACCTATCAGTTTATGCATTTCCTTCTCTGCCTCTGCTCTCCAAGGTACTACTAAAGATTAAACAGGCCAAGCCAAGGACGATTTTAATTGCCCCAGACTGGCCACTCCAACACTGGTATCCCCTCTTGTGCAGTGTGTCACGCTTGGCCCCCTGGCACCTGCCTCAGACTCCTTCCCTGATGTTCATCGTGCATACAGCTGCAGTAATCACAGATGGGTTTTCTGCCGTCAGGCGGTCCCTCGGTCGGCCGAATTCCAAAGTCTTGGTCCGGCGTCTGTTGTCGTCGCTTTCTCTTCTGACGTCAGTGAGGCCAGAGTATATAAGACACAGCCAACGCCATGTTCTTCAGTCTTTTTTGCCGCGCGGTGCCCGAAGCAGAAGCAGTTTGCAAGTGCAGGTCGGCCAGCTCCTGAATTACGGAAATATTGGAAACCGAAGTCTTCATTAAAGCTAAGTACCCCGTTGGGGAAACTTTTCTTGCCTCAGACCGATGTCAGAAAAAGTTAATAATTGTATTTCTTGTGGGAAGCAAATACCGCATAAGGATTTCCATTCCCGCTGCATACCTTGTTTAGGCCCAGACCACGACGTCTCGGGCTGTCGCTTTTGCGCTGCCTTCAATAAATATACTATTAAGCGTCGGGTGGAGTTCGCCCAACACTGTTTTGGTAAAGCCTTTGATTATAAAATGTCGTCTGACACTCCGACTACCGTTTTGTCCAAAAAACGCAAGGACCGACACACGAGGCCCCCGCCGACACCACGCCAAAACAGGCTACACGTGATCTGGTTCTCAGCGAGACGCCTTTGCAGTCCCTGACTACCGACGACACTCCTTTGGCGGTGTCCTCTGTACCCGAGACCGCTGGGACCTCGGCCCTTTCCCAGACTACAACCACCGAAGCCTTTGCTAATGTTGAGCCTACTAATGTGGACAGGTCCACTTCCACCCATGGTGTCTTTAGACCCTCGTCTTCTTTTTCTATTAAGGCCTTTACTAAATCCAAAGCAGCCAGGCATCCCGAGAGGCCTGTTGCACAGGGCCCATCTCCAGGTCCCATGCCTAAAAAACAGATGCTTAAAATGGCTGAGGATTTAATTACTCTTATCAGGGGTTCTCAACCCCCTCCTGACAAGAGACCCAGAGTGGAGGAAGATTCTCCCTCTTCTGATCAGGGATCCATTTTATCAGAACATTCTGATGTAGAGGAACACTCTTACTCCCCTTTTGAGGATTGGGATGCAGAGCAGTCCATTCCTTCTGTATCTCCTCCTGAGGATTTTTCCTTTGGGGAAACCTTGCACACTTTGAGGGAACACTTACATTGGGAAGGCCAAGACTTTTCAGATTCCAAGAAAAGACTTAGGGAATTTCTTTTGTTACCTCAACACAGACATCTGGCGATACCCCCTGTTTTGGACATACTTGATGATGTTTATTCGGAGGCTTGCCTTAACCCGGATTCTCTGCCTCCTGCATCAGTCAAACCTGACAGGTACTACAGAGTACCTAACTCTCACCAGTTTCTATTCAAAATCCATAATGCTGACCCTGAAACCATTTCACAAGGCCCCAAGGGATTGAAGGCCTCCACTGCCAAGAATCCACTTCCTGCAGAAAGAGAGTCAAGATCTTTAGAAAGGTGGGGAAAAAAGGTATATACCTCGGCCACCCTAGCCATGAGAGCCTTAAATTGTCAGTTTCATATGCTTAAATATCGGCAGTTCCTGTTATCACAATTAAGGAATAAAATGTCTCAACCTGAACAACCAGATTTGAAGGAGTTACAGGATATGATGCATAGTGCAGAGCAAGTGGGTAAACACACCTTACAATGTGGTTATGATGCCCTAAAGGCCTCAAGTAGAGCGGCTGCTACCGGATCAGTCATTCGCAGACATGCCTGGCATAGGGAACAAAATTTGCCTGATCATGTGAAAGCTTAACTTCTAGAAGCTCCTTTACAAAAGGATGTGCTGTTTGGTACTAATGCTGAGGAGATTCTACGGAAAATGGAAGAAAAAGCCAAATCTATGCAAACGGTCAAAGCTTTTTTACAGGTCCAACCACCACGTTTTCAAAAACTGGTCCTTTCCAGCCACTGACAAGCCCCAAAGAGGTAGATACAGACGCATAAGGGGCAGAGGGCAATCACAAGGATCATATAGAGGCCGACAATGGCAAACTCCAGCACCAAGAGGTGGCGAAGACAGTGCACAGCAATACAGGAAGCAAACCCAATGACTCCCTCATTTCCATGCCAAGCATGTCTCAGCTGGCAGCACCTTTGGGAGGAAAGCTAGCATTATTTGCAAGCAATTGGCATATTGTCACAACAGACAAATGGATCCTGGACATTATAAACAGAGGCTACAAATTTCAATTTCACACTCTTCCAAAAATGAGAGGCATGCCAAATCTGCCACAAAATCAAAGGGCAGAGGCACAACTGCAAATTTCAAAGCTCATAAGCATGAGAGAGCTATTCAAGAGGTACATACTCACGAACAAGGTCAAGGTTTTTATTCAAGACTTTTTCTGGTACCAAGGAAAGGAACCGACTGGAGACCCATTTTGGACTTATCCATCCTGAACACATTTCTACTCGTACCAAAATTCAAGATGCTCACATTACAGCAGCTTCTTCCCATGCTGGGCAAGGAGTTTTGGCTGGTAACATTGGACCTCAAGGAGGCATACCTGCATGTCCCAATCAGACAAAGCTGCAGAAGATGCCTCAGATTTCTTGCAGGTTCAATCCACTATCAATTCTCTGCATTGCCCTTTGGCATATCTACTGCACCCAGAGTATTCACCAAGTGCCTGGCATCAGTGATTGCCTACTGCAGACTTCAAGGGATACAAATTTACCCTTATCTGGACGACTGCCTGATCCAAGCGGACAGCAAGCACATACTTCTGGAACATCTGGCATATGTGACACGGTTACTGCTTACTCTGGGATACACAATCAACAAAGAGAAATCAAGGCTAACACCATCTCAGAAAATAACTTTCCTGGGTGCCAACTTGGACACAAACACCCAGATGGCCTACCTTCGCCAGAAAAACAGGGGCAACTATCTCAGTACTTCAAAATACTAGCAAAAAGTACCAGGCTTACTGCAAGGAAAATCCTGCAGGCTCTGGGATTCATGGCATCTTGCATTCTTTTAATCCCATGTGCAAAGCTGCATATGAGGAAACTTCAATGGTACCTAAAAAACCTATGGTCTCAACACAGTCACAGTTTGGAAACAATAATACCAATAATTCCATGTTTGCAAAAGGAATTTCTATGGTGGGCCCAAGCATGTCAAGCAAACACAGGCCTCCCATTCTGCAAGCCTCAAGCAAAGCAAGTCATCACAACAGACGCCTCAGATTATGCCTGGGGGGTGCACATGACTGACAGGTGCATTCAGGGCAAATGGTCCCAAAAGGAAAAGCACCTTCACATCAATCAAAAAGAAATGCTAGCAGTAATAAATGCAATTACAGCTTTCAAGGACTTCCTGCATCCAGGACAATTACTGATAAGAACAGACAACACCACAGTAATGTGGTACATAAACAAACAAGGAGGAACACATTCATACCCCTTGTGCAGACTAGCCATGTCTCTTTGGAACTTGGCTCTGGAATGGCAAATCGAACTTCAAGCACAGTACTTGCCAGGATTGGAAAACACACTGGCAGACGATCTAAGCAGAAATATGACAGATCCACACGAATGGAAGTTACATCCTCAGGTGTTTACAGAAATAATCCAAGTGTGGGGGAGGCCAGACATAGATCTTTTTGCCTCCCACAGGAATCATCAATTGGAAAAGTTTTGTTCGATGACCTTTCATCCAAAGGCCTGGAGAGTGGGACGCCCTTTCATTCAGTTGGACAGCATGGACAGTTTACGCATTCCCACCTCTGCCTCTTCTGCCCAAGGTGCTTTTGAAAGCAAGAGCAGACAGACCGAAGATGATACTGATAGCTCCAGATTGGCCAAGGCAACACTGGTACCCACTCCTGAGGAGCCTAACACATACTCCTCCCTGGTCCCTGCCTCTAATGCCTCTTCTGCTGACTCAGCACAGCTACAAAACTCTTCACAGTCAGCTGAAAACACTCAATCTCACTGCATGGAAAATTCCTTAACACCACAACAGACCCTACTCTCCAAGGAGGTGCAGGATGTCATTTTGGAGGCCAGAAGGCCATCTACCAGAAAAGCTTACTCCGCAAAATGGAAGCGGTTTTGTTCTTGGAATGAGAAAAAAGGCCAGGACCCTAGAAAACTGAACTTGCCTCAGATATTACAGTATCTAGCTGAGCTGCTGAACAGTGGACTTTCATTTTCTTCCATAAAAATCCATGCCTCAGCCATTTCTGCAGAATTCAACATGGATCCTCCTTTATTTTCTCACCCACTCTTACGACAGTTCCTCAGAGGGGCTAAGAATATAAGACCACCAAGGAAACAACCAATACCAGCCTGGGATCTTAATTACATACTAGAAAAATTAACATTGCCTCCTTTTGAACCAGCTGCCTCAACAGATTTACAATATTTGTCCTGGAAAACTGCCTTCCTTCTGGCTATCACTTCTGCTCGGAGAGTTTCGGAACTGCAGGCCCTCATGGCGGTGCAGCTCTTTCTCATTTTCCATCAGGACAGGGTTTCCCTTCGTACCAACCCATCATTTATGCCTAAAGTGGTATCCAGGGTAGCTTTAAATCAAGCCATACACCTTCCTACCTTTTACCCCAATCCTCAAGACAAAGGGGAAAGGCTGCTACATTCTTTAGACATCCATAGGCAGCTACGTTACTATTTGGACAGAACGAAGTCCTTCAGGAAATCAGAACAACTCTTTGTATCCTATGCTGTAGGGGCTCAAGGGAAGCCAGTTTCCAAGCAGACTATTTCAAAGTGGATAGGCCACTGCATACGGTTTTGTTATTCCTATCATGGGAAATCTGTTCCTACAGGTATCAGATCACACGCCACCAGGGCCACAGCTACCTCTACAGCCTTCCTCAGAGGAGTTCCTACCAAAGATATTTTGGAGGCAGCCACTTGGAGCTCTGTACATACCTTCATAAAACACTACCACCTGCCTTTATATTCCAGAACAAGAGCAGGCTTTGCCACTGCTGTTTTGCAGGGCATTCTGGCTCAACCCAGTTCCTCCTAGTACCTACCACCCTGTGCGTAGCTTTGGGACTCTACCCATCTGTGATTACTGCAGCTGTATGCACGATGAACATAGTACAATTTTGTACCTACCATAAATGTAGTTGTTCGAGTGCTAATACAGCTGCAGTACAGGTTTCCCTCCCTCCTTCCCCACTTGGTAAAGGCATGGGGCCTAACAACCTCTTCATACAACCTGACTGGGTTATCCTGCTATGTTTTATTTGCTTGCAACCACTGATATTGGATTATATTGCATTGCTTGTATATACATATAAGCATAATTTATGTATTGCCTTCCTTCTGGGGGCACCTGACATCTGGGGCAAGAAAGACTGAAGAACATGGCGTCTGCTGTGTCTTATATACTCCGGCCTCACTGACGTCAGAAGAGAAAGCTACGACAACCGACGCCGGACCAAGACTTTGGATTTCGGCCAACCGAGGGACCGCCTGACGGCAGAAAACCCATCTGTGATTACTGCAGCTGTATTAGCATTAGAACATCTACATTTATGGTAGGTACAAAACTGTACTTTATCTCAGAAGGAGAACCAGATTCTGCACCCTCAGATGCAAACCCTGAACCTAGCTGCCTGGCTAATTACCTAATCTCTCCTGTACCATCCCTCAATAAACCAGTGATGGATATCACTTTAGAGGCAAGGAGGCCTAGTACTAGAAAATCTTATGCTGCAAAATGGAAACGATTTTGTGCCTGGAGTCAGTCTCAATGGATGAGCTCAGCAGTGCCCAATTTACCTCAGATTCTACAATACTTGACTGAGATGCTTCATAAGGGCTTGTCCTTTTCCTCCATCAAAATTCATGCCTCAGCCATTTCAGCTCATTACAGCACAGAGCCTCCCCTCTTCTCTCACCCACTGCTCAAGCAGTTCCTCATAGGGGCCAAAATTTTAAGGCCACCCAGGAGAGCTCCAACTCCAGCCTGGGACCTTAACATTGTCTTGAAGAAACTCAGTCTTCCTCCTTTCGAGTCAGCTGCTACTGCAGATTTAAAATTCCTTTCCTGGAAAACAGCTTTCATTTTAGCAATCACTTCTGCAAGAAGGGTATCTGAATTACAGGCCCTTATGGCAGTGGTGCCTTTCATCTTCTTTCATGTGGACAGGGTGCCCCTGAGAACCAATCCCTTCTTCATGCCCAAGGTGGTATCTGGTGTGGCTCTAAATCAGTCCATTCATTTGACTACCTTCTTTCCTAACTCACAGAACAAAAGGAACGGATACTGCACTCCTTAGATGTGCGCAGACAACTTCGATTTTACTTGGACAGAACTAAGCCTCAAAGGAAATCTGAACAACTGCTGGTGGCATTTGCTGCAGGGACAGCGGGGAAAGCTATTTCAAAGCAAACCATTTCAAAATGGATAGGCCACTGCATTCATTTCTCCTATAAGCACCATGGAAAACCTATTCCACCGGGCATCAGACCCCATTCAACCAGGGCTGCATCTGCCTCCGCAGCCTTTCTCAGGGGCTTCCCTACAAGGGACAATCCTAGAATCTGCTACCTGGAGTTCTGTACGTACATTCACCAAGCATTACCATTTGCCAATTTTCTCTAAATCCAGAACTGGCTTTGCCATTGCAGTCTTGCAAGGCCTTATAGTGGGTCCTAATTCTATTTAAATTCCTCCTTCCAACCTTAGTTTTGGGAATCTACCCAAATGTAATGGCTGCAACAGTGAAACACGAAGAAGATAGTACAGTTGTGTACACTTACCATAAATGTAGATGATTGAATGTATTCACTGTTGCAGTCCTGATTACCCTCCCTCCAGCCCCCTTTCTTCTTTTGGCTATACCTTTACTCTCCCTTACTGTGCTCAAAAAGCTTTTTGTTGTATTTGCTTTTTTGTTGGAGGTATATCCTTGTAGTTATAGATTTAATTGCTTCCCATTAGGGGGCACCTGACATCTGGGGTAAGAAAATCTGATGTAATGTTTTATACCCCTGATGACCTGACGTCATGGAAGAAGGGACAGCATCCGATGCAGGACCCAAGACTTTGTTAATCAGGCCGACTGAGGGCTACTGCAAGCAGATAACCCAAATGTAGTGACTGCAACAGTGAATACACTCGAACATCTACATTTATGGTAAGTTTACATAACTGTACTTTTCCCTCCCTCCATCCTCCTTTCTTCTCTTTCCTTACAAGGGATGTATTGGTATTTCCTTTTTCTACTGGTGGGGTTCTTCCACCAGAACCTGGCTCCTTCTTGGGGGTCCTGAATAGGTTAGGGCAAAAAAAAAAAACCTGATGTAATGGCGTCCGCTGCCTTTCTTTATACTAGTGATGACCTGACATCAGTCCTGAAGCAACAGCAACGGATGCAGAAATATTAAGCCTCTGGTATTCGGGCCAGCTGATGGCTACCCTGGCAGGGGATAACCCAAATGTGATGACTGCACAGTGAATACACTCTAACATCTACATTTTTGGTAAATGTACACAACTGTACTTTCTACACCTTGCCAAGTCCTTGGGCATTTCTGCCAACAAAGAAGGGCCTGGAATTCATCGGAGCAAAACTAAATACAAATTCCTGCATGGCCTCCCTTCCTCATCACAGGTCGTTAAAGTTAAGAATGCAATTTCAAGTGATTTCTCTCCCAAGTCTAAGTTCCTATTCTTCTAGTTGTACAGCTTCTCGGATCCATGGTAGCAACAATAACATTAGTTCCCTTAACGAGGTGCCACATGAGGCTGCTTTAGTGGCTTCTAGCATCACAATGAGCACTTGTAACTCACCCGATGTCTCATCCAGTCTTAATAACAAATCGCTACAAAAAGGATTTATCTTGGTGGATGAAGCCAGAAAATGATTTATGGAGTCGTCCCTTCTCCCCCTCTCAGCCCAAGGCCGTGGTGACCACAGACACTTTCCTTATTGGGGGGTAGCATTTTAGGGGGAAGACTCTCCAAGGCACTTGGTACCCACAAGAGGCCAAATCTGCACATTACTGTCTTAGAATGAGGGCAATGTTTTTAGTGCTGCAAACATTTTCCCATCAGGGACAATTGCTATCCAGTCAGACAACATGTCAGTAGTCTGGTACATCAACAAATGGGGGGGGGAGACCAGATCCTACCCACTCTGTCGGGATGACCTAAGAGTTTGGCAATGGGCAATCACCTCCAACTGCTTTCTAATAGCAATGCATATTCCGGGGAACTCCAACGTGACTGGGGACAAACTAAGCAGGTGTATCCTTCTACCTCACGAGTGGTCTCTCAACCCCAATGTAGTGACGAAAATATTTTGTCGATGGGGTCAGCCTTGCTGCGACCTGTTTCCTTTCCCGTAAACCACAAATGCAGTACGTACTTTGCCCTAGTCCACCCTCGCGGTGTGTCTCTGGGAAATGCATTTCTTCATGCTTGACCCTCATTACGTCTGTATACCTTTCCCCTAATTCCCTGATTTTTAAGGAAAGACCAACAAGTGAGAAGCAAAGTGCTTCTCATTGCACCTTACTGGCCCCGTAAAGTCTGGTTTCAATTTCTCTGGCCTCGTCTTGTTCACCACCTGTGGATTCTGGATCCAACTCCAGGCCTGCTATCTCACCCTCAGGACTTGGTGCATCCCAATCTTCAGTATCTCAAGCTGATTGCTTGGTTTCCCCAATTCCTGTAATTGCATGGCTAAACAACTTGTCCTCCCCAGTGCAAAAGATACTTCTGGCTTCCCATAAACCGTCCAGAAAAATTTACCTAAGCAAATGGAAGAAATTCTCTATATGGTCGGGTGCAGACAGCCTTGATCCTTTCTCGGCACCAGTTGATAAGGTCCTGGAATACTTAGCCACCTTATTTCAATTGAGAGCCTCAACTTCTACCATTGGAGTTCATCTAGCTGCCATTTCCAGTTTTCATAATTGTTTTGATGATCATTCATTGATGTCTCGCTGTCTTTACAAAATTTTTCTTAAAGGCGCTCAGCATTTGAAGCCACCTTTCAAACAGCCAATAGCGCCTTGTGATTTGACCTTAATCTTACAATGCCTAGTTCATCAACGTTTCCAGCCAGCAGTCACTTGTGACTTCAAGTTTTTATCTTGGAAGTCCCTATTCCTAGTAGCTATCACATCTACTAGGAGAATTTCAAAGTTATAGGCCTTGTGTGTGAAACATCCCTGTATCATCTTCCACAAAGAAAGAGTGTCACACAGAACCAATCCCTCCTTCCTTCCTAAAGTGGTATCTGAGTCCAGTATCAAGCAGACCATAGACTTAGCAATTTTCTTCCCAAATTTTTCAAGCAAAAGAGTACTGCTTGCATGTGTTGGACGTTCATAGACCGTTACGCTTTTACTTAGAACAAAAGCTTCTAGAAAATCAGACCAACTATTTCTATCCTTTTCAGGTACCGGATTGGGAAAATCGCTTTCGAAGGTCACCTTATCGAACTGGTTAAGAGACTGCATTACTTTTTATATACAATCAGAGTAAACTCAAACTGCCAACAAAAGCTAGAGCTCATTGTATAGGATCTGTTTCCACTTCAGTGGTCTTCCATTCCTGAACTTCCGTGAAAGACTTGCACAGCTACAACTTGGGCTACTCCTCATACCTGTATCACTCATTACAAATTGGACATCCTCTCCAGAGGAAGAGCATCCTTAGGCTCTCTATGGTGCTTAAAAATATCCTTCCTTAGGGTTGCCCTTGATCTAAAGTAGCTGGGAACTCTGTCCTATCAGTCAAGAATGAATGAAGATCGACAACATAGAACGTTATGGTAAGAACATAACTACTTTTTTTCAGAACTGATCATTTATTTCTTGTGAAGGTAAGAGGAAAGTACAACCAGTGTCAAAACAATTTCCAAATGTTTGTCTCATGCTGTTATATTTTGTTACTCCCCATCACAACCAAAAGAATTCCAGGCAGGATCAAGGCTTGTCCTCCTAGGGCTTTGGCTGTATCTGTGTTTTTTTGGAAAAGGTTGTATTCTAAAAGTATTCTAGAAGCAGGAACTTGGGCTTCTGTAGATACACTTGCAAAGCAGTATAAACTTGATCCCTTTTTCAGGCCTAGGACAGATTTTGCTGGGACCCTTCTCCAGGGCCTCCTGGACCTACTTCCTCCTTCCTGCCAGTCTATCTAAGCTGCAGGTAAACTACTGTTGGTCTACTGCAGCAGTGATCAATATAAAAAACAGTTGTATAGTTGAGTAGGTAAACTTGCCAACATAGTACATTTTCATTTGATCACTGCTTCAGAAGCTGCTTCCTCCATCCTCCTCGTTATTTTGCATTTTTCCAGGGTGTGGACGAACATAGCTTCAGTCCAAACTATATCGTCTCATGGCTCAGCCTTCCTTTCCTAGTTGGCATGAAAGCTCTGAAGGGCTTGGTGCCCAAACATGACTTTCAGACAGCTCAGCTCAAGCTAATAGTTTGGATGTATGGAAGGTACCCAGAAGATTTAGAAGCAGGCCACCAGTTAGTTATATCCTTTGCATTATTTAACCCATATAGCTTAAGCTACTGCAGCAGTGATCAGACTTCTCTTGATGTCCTCATATTCTCATGTTGCAGTATTCATAACCTTTGGGTTAATGTCCGCTTACCAATCCAAACGTCCAGCCAGTATACAAAAGCTTTAGTCATTGCTAGGTACGTGGGACATCTGACATTGGCCGTAGGGTGTGTGGGCAATAAAAGTGACGTCTTCATGTACTTTCCTCAGAACTTCTCTGCCGCCAGTCAAACGTCAGCTCATCCTGCCGTTTGATCCTGTGAGTTTAAGATAAGTACCCCACTGGGGCCTTTTTTCTTGTTCTTGTTTCGGCCACTGCATGGTTGCCAAGGTTTATGTCATCCAGAAAAGGAAAGTGTCATTGCGCAATTCCTGGCCGGCTCTTCTACTGTTAAGGAACTGCCTGAAGCTAGCCCCTACGCCCTCTAGTCCTGTTTCTTCTATAAAAAGGAAAAAAACAAGCATGCATCTCCACCATCTGAAAGTTTGCCTGATTGTCAAACTTTCTTTCAAAGTTTATGCAATGCCTTCATGGCTGCTTCTCCTCTGGCTATCCCTCCTGTTATCAGCCCTAGGCCTCAGACTGCAGATCCTCTTCCAATTGAAGCTGAAGATTCTTCAGATTCCTCTTCAGAGGGTTCCATTTCTTATGCTTCCCAAATGCCATCCCCTTTTGGGGTATGCCTCTCCAGAGTAGGACTGTGCTGAGGCAGTTTTCCCCTGGAAGACCTTACCTTTGGAGAAACCATCTCTCGGATGAGATATTTTTTTTCAAATGGGACTCTACTGAAATGACTGAAGTCCAAAAGAGGTACTATGAACTCTTACAAATGTATACTTCTTCACCATCTGCCATCCCACCAGTCCTACCAGCCTTCTTAGAAGCCTTCAATTTAGCTTCTAAAAATCCTGAATCCCAACCCCCTGCCCCTAGACGGCCTGACAGATTGTATAAGGTTCCAGTAGGGGCTAAATTTCTGATAAAATACCCTGTTGCAGACCCTGGTGCTATTTCAATCTCTGCAGACAAACCCTCCAGACTATTACCCTCCACCTGTGTCCTTCAACTGACAAGGACAGTAAAACTATGGAGCGCATATGTAAACAGGTGTACATCGCTGCTAGCTTGGCCTTTAGGGTGGTCAACTACCAGACTCACATGTCTAAGTATTCCTTCCCTTTTGACTCTGGTTTCAAAACTCTTGACTGATCTCCCAGATTCGCCCACTAAGTCTCAAATCTCTAACCTGATCTACTTGTTATCACAAGTATCAAGACACTCAATCAGATGCAGTAATGATACTGCAGAGGCCTCTGCTAGATCTGCAGTTTCTGCCTTAATGCTCAGAAGGTACTATTGGCTGAGGCTCCAACCCCTACCCGATGTCATCAGGGCTAAACTAGATGCCCCCCTGGACAATACTGCCCTATCTGGGGCCAAAGTGGCAGAGCTTTTCAAAGCCCTTCAACAGAAGGGGAGTTACAAGATTTGAAGCATTTGTTTGTGTCACCAATCCCTAAATTCCACAGAAGTTATCCCACTAAGATGCAATTCATTAAGGAACATTCTGGTCCTGCTCATAATCTGGGCAAGAAGAGCTCCAGGAAGCAGCAGCCACCTTCTAGGCCCACTCAGACTACTATCCAGAAAACCTCCATTTCAGGACAAGGCAGGTAGTCTGTGACTACCTGCTGCCTTCTCCACCTCCTCCAGATACCATAACCCTTTCACAGAGACACACTCACTGTCTTCTCGTCTGTAAAAGCATCTCAAACAGGTGGTTCATGTCAGTCATAGAAATGGGTTACTTCTTGACTTGGATCATTCCCCCCTCCTTGAGGCATCCCACACCCACCAAGGGACCAGCTGTCCCTATTCCAAACAGTCTTGGTCAACCTCCTCTCCCAAGGGACTATCCATCCAGTCCCTCAGTCAGAAAAGGGAAGGGGCTTTTACTCCAGATTTTTCCTGGTCACAAAAGATGGTCCATGGAGACCCATCCTGTATCTCTCTCACCTCAACCTCTTTCTTCACGTACCCACTTTCCACATGCTTACACTCCGAACTCTATTCCCACTGTTAATGCCTCGGGCATTTCTGGCCACCTTGGACATCAAAGATGCATATCTGCCTATCTCCATAAGGCCCAAATGCAGGAAATATTTGCGCTTTTCTGTGGGTTCCACCCATTTTCAATTCTCTGCTTTCCCCTTTTGACTATCTACCGCTCCAAAGGTATTCACCAAGTGTCTGGCTCCAGTGGTAGCCTATTGCAGGGTCCAAGGGATACAAATTTTCCCCATACGTAGACCTCCTGATTCACGCAGACTGCTACAGTTCCGTACAGAACCACCTGCAGACAGTCATTTGTGGTCTGTAGTCCCTGGGTTTCACCATCAGTTTCCCCAAATCCAGTCTAAACACCTCCCAGGACCAAGTCTACCTGGACAGCAGAATCAGGATGGCTGTTAAGAGGGCATTCCTCCCACCCCAAAGGCGGAAGGCCTAAAGGAATGCCTACTCTCTGTCCTCCACAGCCTTCCAATGACAGCAAGAGGCTATCTCAGACTCCTGGGGCATATGGCCTCTACTATCCCCATGTTGCCACTCGCAAGACTGCACATGAAGAAACTTCAGTGGTACCTGAGATCCACGCAGACCCAACACCCCCCCCCCCCTTTGGACCACTCAATTCCCTTCCTACTGTGGCTAAGGATGGAGATTCTTTGGTGGATGGATCAAAACTCTCTCAACTCAGAACTTCCCTTACAACCCCTCACTCCAGTCCAGGAAATGTACACAGATGCTTCAGACCTGGGTTGGGGGGCTGCTATGGGCAGCTTGAAGGTGCAAGGCACATGGACAGGCACCTTCAAGAGGGACCACATCAGCATCAGAGAGATGAGGGCCCTCCAAAATAATCTGAAGCAAGGGCCCCTGATGTTGTTCACAGGCAACAGTGTTATTCTTTGGTATGTGAACAAACAGGGGGAAGCAAGATCTTACTTGCTATGCAGACTTGCACTCCAGGTCTGGGAATTGGCGGTCCAGTATGGAGTCGGTCTGCAGGCTGTCTACATTCCTCATCTCAGAACACTCAGCTGACACTGAGTGGATGCTACACAGGGATGTGTTTCTAGACATAGTCCGCAGGTGAGGTACACCACAAATAGATCTTTTTGCCTCCCCTCTGAACAGACAGCTTCCTCAGTTTTGTACCAGGGCACCCAGCCCCCTAGCGAGGGTGATGGATGCCTTTTTTGTCTCATGAAAGGGGATTTTTCTCTGCACATTCTCCCCCTTCCCACTCTTACAAAAAGTCCTAATGAAAATTCAGCAGGACAAACCAAAAATCTTGTTGGTGACTCCCTTTTGGCCAAGACAGCATTGGTTCCCCTTCTGCATTAATCCAGGGGGAAGTCATCACAAGTTATCTCACACAGGACAAGGGATCCCTAATCCACCCCCACTTGGAATCTCTGAGCCTAACCCTGTGGGTGATGGGGTTTTGATCCCTTTCAGACACCTTTACACTGAGGATGCTCGTAATGTCCTGCAGAAGACCAGGGAACCCAATATTAGGAGAACTGATCTGTTCAAATGGAAAAGGTTCTCTGATATTTTAAAAGATGAGCTAGACCCATTTCGAGCAGAGGACCCCTTAGTGTGCTGTCCTGTCTGTGTGAAATGTTGCAGGCAAGGTTGCATATTCCTCTGTTAAGGACCTCCTTGCTGCTATTTTAGCTTGTCTGCCTCTTGACCCTCCACTTGCTTCCAGACTTCAAGTGAAATTATTCCTGAAGGGAGTACTACATCTCCGAAACCCCAGCAGGCCAGTTCCACCACCATGGGACCTGAATTATGTGTTAGAGAAACTCACTGTTGCTCCATTTGAGCCAGCAGCTACAGCTTCTCTAAAATACTGCATTTTGAAAACTGCTTTTGGAGGCCCTGACATCTGCCAGGAGAGTGTCAGAGCCCCAAGCCCTTATGGTCTTCCCACCCTTTTTAATCTTCCACAAGGATAGAGGAACCCTACGGACGTAACCCATCCTTCCTGCCTACGGTGGTCAATGAGTTGTCCCTGAACCAGTGTATCCACCTCCCCACCTGTTTTCCAGAACCCAAGAGTGACAGTGAGAGAGTCCTGCATTCCATTGATGTTCACAGGCAACTTAGATTCTACCCAGACAAGACCAAATCCCTTAGGAGGTCAGAGCAGCTGTTTGTCTCCTTTCACCCCAGGGCTCTTGGGAAAGCAGTGACAAGACTATTTCTGCCTGGATTTCCAAGGCCATCTCCTTCTGTTATAGCTACCATGGCAAACACCTGGACTCTAACATTTTAAAGCCCATTCTACTAGAGCGATGGCCTCATCTGCAGCCTTCTTCAAGGGGATGGACACTGCTTTTACTCTAGAAGCAGCTACCTGGACACCTGTCCATACCTTCACCATACACTACAAACTGCACCACATCTTCAGATCTAGACCAGGTTTTGCTAGGGCAATCCTGCATAGATTCTTGGAGAACATCTCCAAACCATCACCCTTCTTTTCCCTTTGAGTTATGGCATTCACCCAAAGGGTATGAATACTAAAACATGAAAATAGGAGGACATAGAATAGTTGTGTAAAGTCTTACCATAACCATAGATGTCTTCTTCTTCCATGTTGCAGTTTTCTATCCAAACCTCCTACCCCCTCAAAAAGAAAAGAAAAAAAAACTGCTGGATGATTTGGGACTTGTGCAGCTGTCCTGGGACTGTGGTCCAACTGGGGCATTCACTTCTGAGGAACGTACATGCAGACGTCAGTTTTATGGCCCACGCACCCTACGGCCAACGTCAGACATCCCAAGTACCTCGCATTGACTAAAGCTTTTGTGTACTGGCTGGACGTTCGGTCGCTAGGCGGAGGCTAACCCAAATGTTATGAATACTGCAACATGGAAAATAAGGACATCCATGGTTATGGTAAGTTTCTACACAGCTTTCTTTATGGCAACATTACTTGCACAACTGTATCATCCCTTTTTTTGTGTACTGTTTTTGAAGTATTCTACTGAGTTCTGTAAGGAGTAGGCTTGCCCACATGGCATCTCAGGGTTACCATTTTTACCTTACATTTTTTTCCTTGGGCAGCAGGCCACTTAGCACCACACTAAAACGCTTCAGAGTGACAGGCTTTTAGAGGCAACTGAACAATATTTCCATGTCATTTTCTGTATAATGTATAGCTTCCCCAGGCTGTTTTTACCAGCTCACTATCCCAATAAATAACCGTCTGTAGTCTTTTGCAGCATGGAAAAAGTTATGCTGCTGTTTACTGCAGTAGGAGTTCCCCTTACCAAAGCTATGCCTGTAAATATTTTATTTGGCAATTAAGCACACAGATTTAAGGGTATGGGCTGCTAGTTTGTTTTTATTTATCCATTGATGACCTGGTTAGTTACACTAGCCTATCATCCTCTTTTCAGGGGAGCTGTGTAGTAGTGTTTATACTACTAAGGGAAACTTGGCCAAGGTATTTGGGACTTCCTTTACTCTCTTTGATAAGTGCCATGGGATCTTTTACATCTACTTAAGCATATGGTACCTCTGTTTAACATTTCATCCAAAGGGTTAGACACACTTAAGTGTAATGCCTCTCTTATGCTGTACTGCACTGTCAGCAGTCCATCTGCAAGGTGTAGGAATAGAACTCACAGCCTTCTGCACTAAAGACAAGTGTGCTGCCCATTGTACCAGTGGCCCTGCTGTTTTTATCCTGTGCCTTTTGATGCATTCCTTTTTTCTCTGCCTTCTATTCAACATAAAGCAAATCTCTTAGCCAGGCAGTGTGTCTGGTGTTCCTTTAAAAACCTAATACATTTAAATAAAAAATAGGCATGTGTTTGTGTGTGTCTGTACACTGTGTTATGTTTGTGTCAGTTGCTGTAGTTTATGGATGTTCGTGTTGCACTGCTGCAGTCATTACACTTGGGTTATCCTGCCGTCAGGCGGTTCCCCAGCCGGCCTGAGTTCCAAAGTCTTGGTCCGGCGTCGGTTGCTGTCGCCTCCTCCCTGACGTCAGTGCGACAGGGGTATATAAGATGCAGCCGACGCCATTTTCTTCAGTCTTTCTTGCCGCTCGGTGCCCAAAACAGAAGCAGTTCGCAAGTGCCGGTCGGCCGACTCCTGAGATTTTCATTCCGAATCCAAAACCAAAGTCTTCTACAAAGCTAAGTACCCCGTTGGGGACACTTTTTCTTGCCTCAGACTGATGTCAGTAAAAGTTAACTGTATTTCTTGTGGGAAGCAAATACCTCATAAGGATTTCCACTCCTATTGTATTCCATGCCTAGGCCCAGACCACGACGTCACTGGTTGTCAGTTTTGTGCTAGGTTTAACAAACGCACTATTAAACGTCGGTTTGATTTTGCCCATTATTTTGGTAGAAAATTCAATTGCACCATGCCATCAGAACTTCCGACGACCGGATTACATAAAAAGCGCAAAGACAAGGACAGGCATCCGAGGCCCAAAACTGACAACAAGGCCTCTTCTAGGCCGGTCGCCTGTTTTCCGGTTTTCATTGAGGCGCCTACGCAGCCCCTGACTACCGCATCCACAGAACCACAGACTGCCTTCGACTCCCATGTGGAGCTGGCTGGGCCTTCGGACGCTCTTTGTTTTCAGCCTACCGAAACTAACCCTACTGTGGAAACCGAAGTAGCTGAGCAATCCACAGCTTCAGAGGGTGTCTTCAGACCTACCCAGTTAACCATTAAACCCTCTGCTAAGTCTAAGGCCCCATTAAAAACTAAGAAACAGATACAGCATTCTCCAGGACAGGCTTCCATGCCTAAGAAACAAATTCTCAAAATGGCCGAAGACCTAATCACCCTGATCAGGAGGTCCCATCCCCCTCCTGATAAAAGGTTCAGACAGGATGCAGATTATGAATCTTCCGACCAGGTGTCCATTTCTTCAGATTCATCCTCAGACCTAGGATATTTCTTACCCCCTTATGAGGATTCGGATGCTGAGGAATCCATTCCATCAGCCTCTCCACCTGAGGACTACTCCTGTGGGGGAGACCTTACATACCATGAGGGAGCATTTCCATTGGGAAGGCCAGGATTACTCAGAATCCAAGAAAAGGCTCCAGGACTTCCTTTTGTTGCCTCAACACAGACCCCTTGCTACTCCGCCAGTGTTAGATATATTGTGGATGATGTGTACACTGAATCCAGCTTAAACCCTGACTCCTTACCTCCAGCCCCAGTTAAACCTGATAGATATTACAGAGTCCCTGACTCCCACAAATGTCTGTATAAAAGCCCTGTTGCTGACCCCGGAAACTGTTTCTCAGGGACCCAAAGGGATTAAGGCCTCATCAGCAAAAAACCCAGTTCCCTCTGACAGAGATTCCAGAGCATTAGACAGATGGGGAAAGAAAGTATGTACATCTGCAACTTTAGCAATGAGAGCCTTAAATTGCCAGTTTCACATGCTAAAATATCAGCAATTTTTGATGGCTCACTTGAAACAAAAGATGCTTCCAGATTCAGATCCTCCTAATTTTAAAGAAATGCAGGATTTATTGCATGCAGCTGAACAAGTGGGAAAACATACTTTGCAATGTGGGTTTGATTCCTTAGAGGCCTCCTGTAGAGCAGCAGTTACAGGCTCTGTCATTAGAAGGCATGCTTGGTTAAAGGAACATAAATTACCAGATCATTTTAAGGCAAAATTATTGGACGCACCTTTGCAGTGGGATGTGTTGTTTGGAGTTAAGGCAGAGGAGGTGTTAAAGAAGATGGAGGATAAGGCAAAATCCATGCAAACGGTGAAGGATTTCTTACAGGTTCAGCCTCCTCGTTTTAGCAGAAATTGGCCAACAAAGAATTGGTCCTTTCCAATCACAGACAGACCTCAGAGGCAGATACAGACATCCAAGAGATAGAGGTCAAGCACCAGGTCCTTACAGGCCTCTACAATGGGGTACAGCAGGCCAGAAGGAAGGGGAAGACAGGCCACAACCTTATAAAAAGCAGCCTCAATGACTTCCCCCTATAGCTGCCAAACAGTTCTCTCTTGGCAGCCCCCTTAGGAGGAAAACTGGCACTTTTCTATCACAATTGGTTTTGCATCACCAAAGACAAATGGGTTCTCAATATTGTATCTCACGGTTACAGGTTCCAATTTCACACTTTGCCAAGGTTAAAAAGAATGCCAAATCTGCCACCAAATCAATGGGCAGAGGCTCAAAAACAAATTACAGCACTCATGAACATGAGAGCTATTCAAAAGGTACCACCACAGTAGCAAGGGCAAGGATTTTATTCAAGACTCTTTCTGGTTCCCAGAAAGGTCAAAGCCTGGAGACCCATTCTGGATCTTTCTTCTCTAAACACTTACCTGGATGTTCCGAAATTCAAAATGTTGACACTACAGCAGCTTCTTCCCATGCTGGGCAAGAAAGCTTTGCTCGTGACTTTGGACCTCAAGGAGGCATACCTGCATGTCCCTATCAGACAAAACTGCAGAAGATACCTCAGATTTCTAGCTGGTTCAATGCACTATCAATTCTCTGCACTGCACTTTGGCTTATCTACTGCGCCCAGGGTCTTCACAAAGTGCCTGGCACCAGTAATTGCATTTTGCAGACAAAAAGGAATTCAAATTTATCCATACCTGGACGACTGCCTGATTCAAGCAGAGAGCAAGGACATTCTTCTAAAGCATCTGGCGTTCATAAAAAAGTTATTAAGTTGCCTGGGATACACAGTAAACTAAATAAAATCAAAACTAGTGCCCTAACAACAGATAATATTCCTGGGTGCCAGCTTGAACACAATGGCCCAGATGGCTGATCTCACGCCAGACAAGCAAGGACAACTGACTCAATACTTTCAATTGATGGCAAAAAAGACCCAACTCCCTGCAAGTAAAATTCTGCAGGCCTTGGGCTACATGGCATCTTGCATACTACTAATTCCATATGCCAGACTGCATATGAGGAAACTACAATGGTACCTAAAGAGTGTATGGTCTCAACACTGTCAAAGTTTGGAAACAGTTATACCACTAATTCCTTGCCTTCAACAGGAGTTTCGCTGGTGGGCTCAAACTTGTCACCTCAACAAGGGACAGCCCTTTACTCAACCCGCAGCCAGGCAAACACTGACAACAGATGCATCGGATTACGCCTGGGGAGCACACATGGCGGGAAAATGTATTCAGGGCGAGTGGCCCACAGAGCAAAGGCATCTTCACAGCAATCAAAAAGAGATGCTAGCTGTACAAAATGCACTTATAGTTTTCAAGGACCTGCTGCATCCAGGACAACTTCTACCAAAGACAGACAACACCACAGTTATGTGGTACATAAACAAGCATTCCTACCCCCTCTGCAGACGAGCCATGACCTTGTGGATCACAGCTCTAGACTACCAAGTTCATCTGCAAGCACAATTCCTGCCAGGACAGAAAAACACACTGGCAGACGACCTAAGCAGAAACATCATGGATCCCCACGAATGGGAATTAAATCCACAAGTATTCAAAATGATAACACAAAAATGGTGGAGCCCAGACATAGATCTGTTTGCATCCTCAAAGAACTGCCAGCTACAGAAATTCTGCACAAGGAGTTACCATCCACAAGCATGGAAAGTGGATGACCTCTCATTCAGCTGGAAAAACCTACAAGTATACGCTTTCCCTCCTTTACCTCTCCTTCCATAGGTACTCATAAAAGCCAGGCAAGGAGTGTCAAAGATGATCCTGATTGCAGCAGACTGGCCACGCCAGCACTGGTACCTAATTTTAAAGAACTTAGCAGCAGAACCACCCTGGATTTTGCCTCATATCCCACATTTGCTGACACAGCACAACAATCAGATACTTCACAGCCAGCTAAAGACCTTAAACCTAGCTGCATGGAAAATACCTTAGTCAAGCAAGCAATGCCTCTCTCCAAAGCTGTTATGGATGTCATTCTGGAGGCCAGAAGGCCTAGCACCAGGAAAGCCTACTCGGATAAATGGAAAAGATTCTGTGCCTGGAACCAGGCGCACAGCCTTGACCCTCTTGTCCCAAACATTCCTCAGATACTTCAATATTTAACTGAGTTGCTGGACAAGGGCCTCTTCTTCTCATCCATCAAGATCCACGCCTCAACCATTTCTGCTAATTACAACACGGATCCACTATTTTTTTCTAATCCTTTGCTCAAACAGTACCTCAGAGGGGCTAAAAACATAAGACCGCCCCGTAGAGCACCTACCCCAACTTGGGATCTCAACTTTGTTTTGGAAAAAATTACCTCCTTTTGAGCCAGCTAACACAGCAGAATTAAAATGTATATCTTGGAAAACTGCTCTGCTACTGGCAATAACAGCACGAAGAGTTTCAGAATTACAGGCACTAATGGCAGTGGAACCTTTCCTCATTTTCCACCAGGACACAGGGTGTCTTTAAGAACTAACCCTACGTTTATGCCAAAGGTGGTATCAAGTGTGGCTCTAAACCAAACTATTCATTTGCCAACTTTCTATCCAAAACTACAGAACAAGGGGGAGAAACTACTACATTCTTTGGACAAAGCTTTCAGAAAATCTGAGCAATTATTGGTAGCATATGCTGCAGGAGCACAGGGCAAAGCCATCTCAAAACAGACTATTTCAAAATGGATAGGGCATTGCATATGTTTCTGCTATTCTCGCCATGGGAAACCTTTACCTAGCAGCATTAGATCCCACTCCACCAGGGCAACAGCCACTTCAACTGCCTACCTCAGAGGAGTGCCTACCAAGGATATTTTGGAAGCAGCAACATGGAGTTCTGTGCATACCTTCACCAAGCATTACCATTTGCCTTTATACTCCAAATCATCCAGAGCTGGCTTCGCCACTGCTGTGCTGCAGGGCCTTATAGCCAACCCTAATGCCTTATAGAACCAGCCTCCAGCCTCCCTACCTCAGCTTTGGGATTCCACCCAAGTGTAATGACTGCAGCAGTGTAACACGAACATAGTACAGTTTTGTACGTACCATAAATGTAGATGTTAGAGTGTAAACACTGCTGCAGTCCAGGTTACCCTCCCTCCTTCCCCTCTTACTTGCTGGTACTTACCTATGCCTTCTACTCTTTGCTACCTATGGGGAGTATTTGCTGGTAACTGAAAGTTGTTGTTTGCTTTTCTTATGTATGTTTTATTAGCAATTTTAATTGCCTACCTATTTGGGGGGCACCTGACATCTGGGGCAAGAAAAACTGAAGAAAATGGCGTAGCTGCATCTTGTATACCCCTGTCGCACTGACGTCAGGGAGGAGGCGACAGCAACCGACGCCGGACCAAGACTTTGGAACTCAGGCCGGCTGGGGAACCACCTGACGGCAGGATAACCCAAGTGTAATGACTGCAGCAGTGTTTACACTCGAACATCTACATTTATGGTAGGTACAAAACTGTACGTACTTAGTTCAGTGACTTAGTACTTTGGGTTGGTTGTGTAATTTGGAATTAATACAACTTTTAAAGTCATGGTATCTCTTTTGTTCTTATTTTACACAGATGATTGAATTGAGTGACAATGAAAATCCCTGGACGATATTTCTAGAAACTGTGGATCCAGAGATGGCTGCTAGTGGGGCGACATTACCCAAATTTGATAAGGACCGTATGTATAGTACTTGTTAATCTTTTTATTTAGATGTGTTAGTGTTCTTGGTTTCTGTTAACCATATCAAAATAAAGTGTTGAATGTCCTTAGCCACGTGTATGTCTACATGTTAGTTTTGAATCTCTTTCAGCGGTTTCTTGAAGTTTGTCACTGATATGTAGCAGAAATTTGTAAAGCTTTGTCCCTCCAAGGTCACTGTTGCAGTATTCCTTAAGAGAAGTATATCCTGCCAAGGGTAGCCATATGTCCGATCAGCTTAACACTGTAGGCTCTTCCAAGTAATGCGTATCCAACATGTGACCTAAGCTCTAGGGGATAAGGTGCATAAGGGGCGTATGTTGGCTAAAGCCTCAAAACAAATTTGACATCAGCCTGAAAGCCATACTTGATCTTTGGTCTGTGAGTCATACATATTTGAGCCGATTACTAAGATGTTGGGGATTCCTCTCTTTCCTTTGGTCCTCTCTGCCTTAAAATCCATGTCATCCAGAAAAGGGGAATGTATTTGTGGAATACAAATTCCCCGTATTTTTTTCCTGTTTGTAAATGTTTTCCATCTGGACACATCACCTAAACCACCACACTCTCCTTCACCAGTCAGGTAGGTACCTTTAGTTTCCTCACATTATTTCCCTACACTGTTATGTGACAGTCTGATAATGTCAGATGTTCATGTTTCACTGTTGGAGTCATCACTTTTGGGTTATCTGCCTGCAGGTAGCCCTCAGTTGGCCTGAATACCAGAGTCTTGGGATTTCTGCGTTGGATGCTGTCACTTCCATGACGTCAGGATGTCATGAGTATAAAACATGCAGCTGATGCCATTAATCAGCTTTTCTGGCAGTGCAGTGTCCGAAGCAGAAGCAGTTCGCAAGTGCCAGTCAGCTGCCTCCTGAAATTTTCATTTTTTGAGTTTCAGACCTGAAGTCTTCTAAAAGATAAGTACCCCATTGGGGATTCCTTTTATCTTCCTGTAACTGATGTCAGAAAAAGTTAATTGTCTTGCCTGTGGAAAGCAAATATCTCTGAGATTTTCATTCTTACTGCGTCACCTGTTTAGGCCCAGACCACGACGTTCCTCGCTGTCGGTTTTGTGCCTTGTTCAATACCTGAACTATTCGTCGTCTGGCTATTTTGGTCGATAAATTCTTTCGCTCTCGTTTTCCATTTTTCCAAAATGGCTTCGATAAGCCATCCGACTACCGATCTGATGAAAAAAACGCAAGGATAAAGACAGAGACAGACCACATAAGCCCGGTACGCAGCCCCTGATGCCCGCTTCTACAGATTCGCAGGCCCCTGCTGAGAATCTTTCGGAGTCCAGTATGCCACGAGTTGCTGCTTCGACTATGGAACCTGCGGATGTCTCTACCTTGGATGGGTCCGGAGCTGCTGTGCAAGCACTGGCTTCTGAGGGTGTATTCCAACCTTCTGATGTTCGTATTAATCAGACATCTTCGTTTTTGACTAAAACTACCAAGTTTCTCAGGCCCAGAGTTCGCACTACGCCTAGAAATCTGACCAGAGCGCATGCTCAAGCTCTTATGCCATGGATTCAAATGCTTAAAATGACTGGAGATCTTTTAACTTAGGGAAAACCAGCTTTCCCCCTCTATAAGACAAAGGATTGATTTTCCTTCTGATTCTACAGACCGTGAGTCCGATGACTCTGATCCCTCTGATTACCAGGACATTCCCCTATCTACCTATGAGGATTCAGATGCAAAGGATTCCATCCCCTCTGCCTCCCTCCAGAGGATTTTTCTTTTGGTGAAACCTTGCATACTTTGAGAGCATTTCTGCTGGGAATTCCAGGACTACCCTAAGTCCGAAAAGAGACTCAGAAAATTTTTAGACTTTCCTCAGCACAGGCCTCTAGCTATACCGCCTGTTCTGGAAATTGTAGATGATGTCTTCTTGGAATCCAGCCTTACCCCTGATACTTTACCTCCTGTGGCCAGGAAACCTGACAGGTACTACAGAGTACCTGACTCCCACAAGTTTCTCTTTAAGAATCCTACTGCAGATCCAAAAACCATTTCCCAGGGACCTAAAGGCATTAAGGCTACAACAGCCAGAAGCCCTACCCCTTCAGACAGGGACTCTAGGACTTTAGATGGGGTAAGAAGATGTACATCTCTGCTACTCTTGCCATCTGGGCTTTAAATTGCCAGTTTCATATGTTAAAGTATCAGCAACATATTATGAAGTTAATTAAACAGAAAATGATGTTGATTCCTGATTGTGCAGAACATAAAGATTTACAAGAGTTAATGCATTCTGCTAACCAAGTTGGAAAACATACTCTGCTATGTGTTTTTGATGCCTTAGCAGCATCTTGTAGGGCTGCTGTCACTGGGTCTGTTCTTAGAAGGCATGCTTGGCTTAAGGAACATATCTTGTCAGACTATGTCAAAGCAAAATTACTAGATGCACCATTAAATCAAGAATGCCTGTTAGGCAATAAAGCAGAAGTCATTGTCAAAAAGATGGAGGAAAAAGTTAAATCTATGCAAACTGTTAAGTATTTCATACAGGTACAGCCACCTATATTCAGTAAGCATTGGCCTTCTAAAATCTGGTCCTTTCCAGTCCCTCCCAGACCTTCTCAGTCCTAACCCAGGGGCAGCAGACCACCACGATTACCATCTCAGGGTATGTGGAGTACTCTCACCTCCAAAACAGGGAGTAGTAAGCCAGCATCCTATGTTAAAATCTCACAATGACTTATCCTCAACTCTTCCAAGCCTTACCCAAGTACTTGCATGCTTAGGAGGAAAACTTGCCCTACATGCAAAAAAACTGGGGAGTACATCACCCAGGACAGATGGGTCTTGAACATGGTATCCCAGGGATACAGATTCTACTTCCACTCACTGCCAACCCCAAGCAGATGGCCAAACCTTCCCCCAAACCAGTGGGCAGAGGCCCAAAGGCAAGTACTTTCTCTTGTCAGTATCAGGGCTATTCAACCGGCCCCAGCAGAGCATAGGGGGCAAGGGTTTTACTCCAGACTGTTTCTGGTACCCAGGAAAGAAAACTCTTGGCCACCCTATCCTGGATCTGTCTTTTCTCAACACTTCCCTGGTGGTTCCAAGGTTCAAGATGCTTACTCTCCAACAGTTGCTTCCTTTGCTAACGAAGGACTCCTGGCTAGCCGCCCTAGACTTAAAAGAAGCTTATCTGCGCATCCCCATAAGGGAATCTTGTAGGAAATGCCTACATTTCAGAGCAGGCTCTCTGCATTAAAAGTCATCTGCACTTCTCTTTGGCTTATCTACTGCGCCCAGGGTATTCTCAAAATGCGTAGCTCCAGCCATTGCATATTGCAGGCAGAGAAAAATTCTAATTTACCCATACTTGGACGATTGCCTGATTCAGTTGGGCAGTCAGGAGTTGCTACTCCAGCACCTGACATTTGTAAAGAGACTTTAAACTTCACTGAGGTACACCAACGAAAAGAGATCACATCGGGTACCCAGACAACAGATTGTATTCCTGGGCAAGCTTGAACACAACTACCCCGATGGCATTCCTCACTCCAGAAAAACAAAATGTATTTGACAAACTACTTCAGTCTACTGGCCACCAAAACCCAGATATCTGCAAGAAAAGTACTGCAAGCCCTAGGGTTCATGGCCTCTTGCATTCTACTAATTCCATATGCAAGACTGCATATGAGGAAACTTCAATTGTACTTAAAAGTCTCTGGTGTCAACATTCTCAGGACTTGGAAAACAATGATTTCTATCATTCTTTGCCTAAGGGCAGAGTTCCTTTGGTGGGCAGAGGCTTGGTACAACAACAAAGGACTCCCTTTCACTCTACCCCCTGCTGCCCATACCCTAACAGACGCATCAGACTATGCATGGGGGGCTCACATGGCAGGACAAGGTATTCAGGACAAATGGAACCCAAAGCAAATGCACCTGCATATCAGTCAAAAAGAAATGTTAGCTGTACAAAATGCTCTGACAGCCTTCAAGTGCCTTATTCTTTCAGGGCAACTATTGATATAGACAGACAACATCACAGTTATGTGGTACATAAACAAGCAGGGGGGAACCCTTTCCTACCCACTCTGCAGGTTAGCCATGGCTCTGTGGAACACAACCTTGAGCAGTCATGTGTTACCTGCTAGCTCAATTCCTGCCAGGCAAACTAAATTCACTGGTAGACGACTTAAGCAGAAATCTAATGGACCCGCACAAGTGGAAACTGGAACCCAAATCGTTCAAGCTGCTGATCCACAGGTGGGGTGCACCACAGGTGGACCTCTTAGCTTCCCCTCAGAACTTTAAAATAAGCAAATATTGCACCAGAACGCCCCACAGCCAAGCATGGAAATTGGTTGCTCTGTACTTTACATGGGAAAGCCTCTTAACCTGTGCCATTCCCCCTCTGTCCCTCCTCTTGAAGGTTCTACTAAAGATGAAACAGGACAAGCCAAGGACAGTCCTGATTGCACCAGACTGGCCACGCCAGCACTGCTACCCACCTTTGTGCAGTCTGACAGTACTGCCACCTTGGCACCTGCCCCAGTCCCCCCCCCTCCCTGCTTTCCCAGCAGGAGGGCCAGATTTTGCATCCTCCGTTACAAACCCTGAACCTCACAGCCTGATTCATCCCCTGAACCCTCAGCAAACAGATGCTGGATGCCATCCTGGAGGCAAAAAGGCCTAGTACTGCCAAATCGTATTCCGAAAAGTGGAAAAGATACCATTCTTGGAGCCAGACTCAAGGAATGTACACAACTGTGCCCAGCTTACCTCATATACTAGATTAGTTAACAGAAATGTTCCACAAAGACCTGTCCTTCTCTTCAATTAAGATTCATGCCTCTGCCATCTCAGCTCATTATAATACTGAGCCACCCTTCTTCTCTCATCTTCTGGTCAAACAGTTCCTGAGAGGAGCCAAAAATTTAAGACCCCCCCCCCCAAGAAGGGCTCCCACTCCAGCCTGGGACCTTTACTTTGTATTGGAAAAACTCATGCTTTCCACCCTGCTGCTTCAACAGAGTTAAAATTCCTCTCCTGGAAAACAGCTTTACTTCTAGCCATCACTTCAGTAAGAAGAGTGTCCGAATTGCAAGCCCTAATGGCTGTGGAACCCTTCATTATCTTCCATGCTGACAAGGTTTCCCTCAGGACTAACCCATCATTTGCCAAAGGTGGTATCTAGTGTGGCTTTAAACCAATCCATTCATTCATCAACCTTTCTCCCTAATCCTCAGAATAAAGGGGAAATGATCCTGCACTCCCTACACGTGCACAGGCAGCTTAGGTTCTTTTGGACAGGGCTAAACCTTTCAGAAAATCTGACCAGCTGCTAGTTGGCTTTGTTACAGGGGCAGAGGGCAAGGCCATTTCAAAGCAAACCATTTCTAAATGGATAGCACACTGCATCCATTTCTGCTGCAAACATCATGGGAAACCTGGCCCACAGGGGATCAGAACCCATTCCACTAAGACTACCTCAACCTCTACAGCATTTCTCAGGGGAGTCCCTACCAGGGACATCCTGGAAGCTGCAACCTGGAGCTCTGTACACACTTTCACCAAGAATTAGCACTTAACCTGTCTTTACTAAATCCAGAGCTGGATTTGCTACAGAAGTCTTACAGGGCCTGCTTGCCAGCCCTAATGCTTCTTGACTGCCACCACCCATCCTCAGCTTTGGGAATCAACCCAAATGTGATGACTGCAACAGTGAAACACGAAGAACGTAGTACAGTTGTGTACACTTACCATAAATGTAGATGCTCGAGTGTATTCACTGTTGCAGTCCTGGTTACCCTCCCTCCAGCCCCCTGACTTGTCTCTATACTTCTATCTATTCATTTTTGTTTGTCCATATCTTATAACATTGGTATATACTTTCTACTGGGGGTGTTCCACACCATGTAATTGCCTCCTATTGTGGGGGCTTCTGACATATGGGGCAAGAAAACTGATGTAATGGCATCGGCTGCATATTTTATACCCATGACGTCCTGAAGTCATGGAAGAAGAAAAAGCATCTGACGCAGAAATCCCAAGACTGGTATTCAGGCCAACTGAGGGCTACCTGCAGGCAGATAATCCAAATGTGATGACTGCAACAATGAATACATTTGAACATCTACATTTATGGTAAGTGTACACAAATGTGCTTTTTCATTCCATCTTCCTCTGATTGGTTCGGATCCAAGCCTTCATATTCAACTCAACCGTTGTAAAAGCTCGTGGCAACCTTGAACTTTTGAGCTTCTCCTTTACTCAGAGTGCACCGTCCCCATTACCTCATAACTTGTTGGCCATTTCCAGCGAAAAGACATGATGCATTCTCTCAAGCTTGGGCGATAAGTATATTTTCAAAACTTGAGTTATTTGATGTAATGTTGTCCCCTCTCTACTTCATTCTTCACTGGTTGGGTTTGGAACCGATCATCGGTTCCGACTCTGCCTATGCAAAAGCTCAAGGACTTCCACCTGCTCATGGCTATAACCACTATCCCATCATGCTCAGGGAAGATTACTCTGATCTCATTTGCCGCTAAACAAGATCAGGTGTGTCCAGTCAGGCTCTGGCTGTGAAAATTTAAGTTTTTTCTAATTATATTTAGTAGTTGTGAATTGTTATCGTATTGGTGTTAGAGAATCTATTAGAGAGTTGTTAGCTTTACTTTGGGTTAGTTTTTTGCTATTTTATGATAGTTCGCCTTATTGTTGGCTGTTTTACTGTGGCTGGCGTATCTACCTCTAGGCCCTTTTTAAATCCTATCCCAGATATCCTCCTCTTAATTATCCAAGCTCGTTTAAGTTAGAGAGCTTGAAAAAAAAGATATTAGAATCTTTCTGTCAAAACTCATTTATATTTGTCTTGTTCCCCGAGGTAGCTCTAAGTTAGAGGGCTTCCTTTGGCCCGTTTAACTTAGAGGGCCATTCTTTCCTTGTTCCTTTTTCCCCTTTCTAGAGGCAAGTTCATTTAAGTTAGAGAACTGCCTTAGTTGTCTTTTTTTTGCTTTTAATGTGCAGTTGTGTTTAAAAAAAATGTGTATGTATATATGTATGTATATATATATATATATATATATATATATATATATATATATATATATATATATATATTTACTGTTTCATTTAGTTTTTTTCTTCATTGTTGGTAGTACCGTTCTTTCTTTCAATATGTCAAACGATTCAAAACCTTCAGGTTTTAAAAAATGTGACGTGCAGCCAGAAAATGCATAAGTTAGAGAGACTAACCAGGTGTGAACAGGAAGGAAAGGCTCTCTGCTGTTGGAGTCCATTTCTCCCCACCTATCAGACTTCATCCCAAAAGTCAGGAGGGGGAAAAATGTGGTTTTGAAAATCCCAGAGAGCTTTCCCAGACAAACTGATTCTTCCCCCCCCCAGGGGCAGAGGGGGAAGTAAGAATGGAAGACACTGACCACACGGCAGAGGAGGTCCGCAAAACCAGGTCAACAAGGACTCTTTCCTTGGTAAACCCTTCCAGCGCTCCTGTGAGGAGGCCCATCTGTCCATCTCTGGAGGCAGTCGGTGGTCGCTTTTCTTTGTACCCAAGCACCTGGCTAGAAATGAAAGACAAACAGGTACACACTATCATATCCAGAGGTTATCACATTCCCTTTTCTTTTCCCCCCTTAAAAACAAAATTGGTCCCAGATGTTCCACCCAATCAAAGGGATCACGCAACTTGAAGTACAAAGGTTGCTAGACAAATGTGTCATCCAAACTGTCCCTTCAAACCAAATTGGATCCAGAACATACTCAAGGTTCTTTAGTTCCAAAAAAAGACTGGCCTGGAGGCCAATTTTGGATCTCAGCAGACTGAACAAGTCCATAAAAAAAATCAAAGATGTTCTTCGTGTTTCACTGTTGCAGTCATTACATTTGGGTAATCTTCTGGCAGGTTGCCCTCAGTCGGCCTGATTAACAAAGTCTTGGGTCCTGCGTCGGTTGCTGTCCCTCCTTCCATGACGTCAGGTCGTCAGGGGTATAAAACATGCAGCCGACGCCATTACATCAGTCTTTCTTGCTGCACGGTGCCCGAAGCAGAAGCAGTTCGCAAGTGCCAGTTGGCCGACTCATGAAATTTTCGTTTTCGAGTTTCAAAACCGAACTCTTCAACTAAAAAGCTAAGTACCCCATTGGGGAAACTTTTTCTTGCTCCTTACCGATGTCAGTAAAAGTTAATAATTGCATTATTTGTGGGAAGCAAATACCTCATAAGGATTTTCATTTGTACTGTATTCCTTGCCTAAGCCCTAACCACAATGTACCTTGCTGTCGGTTTTGTGCTAAATTTAATCAACGCACTATTAAACATCAGTATATTTTTGCCTCTGAATATTTTGGCTCACGCTTTAATTATCCAGAAATAACAAAAACCAAACAGTCAACTACCGTCAGCTAAGTTATATAAGCTAGCGAGAGGAACACTGTTCGGACTAAAGTAACGCTTCAAATTACTTTAATAGTAATGAACATATCTAAATAAAAACGAACTGAGTTAAACGCTTTCATCTGCTACAATGCTGATGAAGTCTGCATTGTAGCAGATGAAAGCGCTTAACTCAGTTGTTCGTTTTTATTTAGATATGTTCATTACTACTAAAGTAATTTGAAGCGTTATTTTAGTCCGAGCCATGCTTCTCTCGCTAGCTTATATAACTTAGCTGATGGTAGTTGACCGTTTGGTTTTTGCTATTCTGGTGTTGTTTCTGTTGAATTATCCAGAAATGTCGTCTGTTAGTAATCCGACTACCGGAATACCTAAAAAAACGCAAAGAAAAAGAGACAGGCCATCGAGGTCCAAAACGGACGGCGACGCTTCTCCTAAGCCAGTTCGCCGGTACTCAGTGAGTCGCTTTTGCAGCCCCAGATACCCGCTACTTCTGATTCGCAGGCCTCTACTGAGACCCATTCGAAGTCTGGTATGCCGTAAGATGCTTCAGTTATGGAACCCGTAGATGTCTCTACCTTAGATGGTTCCAGAGCCGCTGTGCAGGCACTGCCTTCTGAGAGTGTTTTCAGGCCTACAGATTTATATATTAGACTGACGCTATCTTCAAAACTAAGGCCAAAATCTAAATCTGTGTCTAAAAAACGTAGTCTGGGCCACATGTACAGGCCCCTATGCCTAAAAACCAAATGATCAAAATGGCTGAAGATTTAATTACTCTTATCAGGGGTAGCCCAACCCCCCCCCCCTTCTAAGAGGCCTAGGCAAGACATTGATTATGAATCTTCTGAACAGGATTCTATTTCTTCTGACTGTTCTAATGAACAGGATTTGTCTATACCTACTTATGAGGACTCTGATGCAGAGGATTCCATTCCTTCTGCTTCCCTTCCTGAGGATTTTTCTTTTGGGGAAACTTTACATACCTTACAGGTACATTTCTACTGGGACAGTCAGGATTTCTCTGAATCTAAAAAGAGACTTAGGGATTTTCTTCTTCTTTCTCAGCATAGGCCTTTGGCTATACCTCCTGTTCTAGACATTGTTGATGTTTTTTCAGAATCTAGTATGGCTCCCGATTCTCTGCCTCAGGAGCCAGACAGATACTATAGGGTTCTGACTCCCACAAATTCCTTTTCAAAAATCCTATTGCAGATCCTGAAACCATTTCTCAGGGTCCCAAGGGCATTTAGGCCTCTACTGCTAAAAATCCTACCCCTTCTGATAGAGATTTCAGGGCGCTGGATAGATGGGGTAAGAGGGTTTACACTTCTGCAACCTTGGCAATCAGGGCTTTAAACAGTAAATTTCATATGCTTAAATATCAACAGCATATCATGGGACTGCTTAAACAGAAAATGATAATTGCTGACTGTGTGGAAAATAAAGATTTACAGGATTTATTGCATTCAGCTTAACACGTTGGAAGCCATGCTTTGCAATATGGTTTTGATTCTTTGGCGGCCTCTTGCAGGGCTGCTGTAACTGGGTCTGTGCTAAGAAGGCATGCTTGGTTCAAAGAGCAAACTCTGCCTGATCATGTTAAAGCAAAATTGTTGGATGCTCCTTTGCAACAGGACTGTCTCTTTGGTAATAAGGCTGAAGATGTTTTAAAAAAGATGGCAGATAAAGCTAAATCTATGCAAACTGTGAAAGATTTCTTACAAGTGCAACCTCCAAGATTTAGTAGGCACTGGCCTACTAAAAACTGGTCCTTTCCAGGTCCTTCGAGAGCCACTCAAGTCAAACCCAGACATTCCAAAGGTTCCAGGTTTAAGTCACAAGGGACTTTTAGAACAAAACAATGGGGTGCCTCCTCCTCCTCCAAATCTGGAAACAACAAGGCACCTCCCTATGGTAAACAGTCTCAATGACTTGTCTTTACACTTACAAAGCACTTACCTTTTAGCCGCCCCTCTGGGGGGGGGGGGGGACTTGTACTTCATGCAAGAAACTGGCAACTTATAACCCGGGACAAATGGGTTTTAAGTATAGTATCCCAGGGATACAAATTTCATTTTCACACGTTGCCAATCCCAAACGGATGGCCAGACCTGCCCCCAAATCAGTGAACAGAGGCCCAGAAACAAGTACTGTCCCCCATGAACATGGGGGCTATTCAACGAGTACCAGAAGAGGAAAAGGGACAAGGTCAAGACTTTTCCTGGTACCCAGAAAAGACAAGTCATGGCATCCAATTCTGGACTTATCTACTCTAAACATATTTCTGGGCATTCCAAAATTCAAGATGCTGACTCTTCAACAGTTACTTCCTATGCTAGGCAAGGATGCCTGGTTGGTAACTCTAGACTTAAGAGGCTTACCTGCATATCCCAATCAGGGAATCTTGCAAAAGATACTTCCACTTCAAAGCAGGCTACTTGCATTACCAGTTCTCTGCACTGCCCTTTGGCTTATCTACTGCGCCCAGGGTTTTCACAAAGTGCCTGGCTCCAGTAATTGCATATTGCAGACAAAGAAATATTCAAATATATCCACACCTGGACGATTGTCTAATTCAGGCAAAAAACAGGGACATTCTTCTAAAACATCTGGCATTTGTAAAAAGGGATGTTCATCATGTTACCCTGCTGCAGTCATCACACTTGGGTTATCCTGTCGTCAGGCGGTCCCGCAGTTGGCCGGAATTCCAAAGTATTGGTCCGATGTCGGTTGCTGTCGCCTCATCCCTGACGTCAGTGCACCAGGGGTATATATATTGCAACAGACGCCATTTTCTTCAGTCTTTCTTGCCGCGCGGTTCCTGAAGCAGAAGCAGTTCGCAAGTGCCGGTTGGCCAACTCCTGAGATTGTCGAATTTGAATTTCAGACCGTAGTCTTCTATAAAGCTAAGTACCCCATTGGGGAAACTTTTCTTGCCTCAGACCTATGTCAGAAAAAGTTAACAATTGCATTTCTTGTGGGAAGCAAATACCTCATAAGGATTTTCATTCTTACTGCATACCTTGCCTAGGCCCTGATCACGGCGTCATTTCTTGTCTGTTTTGTGCTAGGTTTAATAAGCGTACTATTAAAAGGCGATTTGATTTTGCACAACACTATTTTGGTAGAAAATGTAACTATGACATGCCTTCGGAGCTATCGACTACCGGCGTGCACAAAAAACGCAGGGATAAGGACTGACAGCCCAGGCCTAAGCCAGATTCCGAGGCCTCGGTTGATCCAGTCTCTGGTACTCCGGTTCTCAGTGAGGCTCCGACGCAGCCCCTGACTACCGCAGATCTGGAACCCGAGACCGCTACGGATATTTTGACGGAATGTACTAGGCCGACGCAGCCTTTTACTTCAGGCCTTTCCGACGGCTTAGCTTCTAAAGACGTCGGTGCTACAGAAATGCCATTGGTTTCTGAAGGCGTTTTCAGACCGACGACTCTCACCATTAAAACATTTTCTAAGTCTAAGACTCCTAAATCTAAAAAGACTGCACTTCAGTCTCCTGTTCAAGGCCCTATCCCTAAGAAACAGATGCTCAAAATGGCTGAAGATTTGATTTCTCTTATCAGGGGTTCACAGCCCCCTCCTGACAAAAGGCCTAGACAAGAGTAAGACTCTGCTTCCTCTGAGCAACTGTCCATTTCTTCGGATTCCTCTGAGGACCAAGATTATTCCTACTCTCCTTATGAAGATTCTGATGCTGAGGACTCTTATTCCCTCAGCTTCTCCTCCTGAGGACTACTCCTTTGGGGAAACCTTACACACTATGAGGGGACATTTTCACTGGGAAGGTCAGGACTACTCTGATTCCAAGAAAAGGCTCAGAGAGTTCCTCTTACTCCCCCAACACAGACCTCTAGCCATCCCACCTGTGTTTGACATTGTGGATGATGTCTATTTAGAATCCAGTTTCAACCCAGACTCTCTTCATCCTGCTCCGGCTAAGCCTGACAGATACTATAGAGTACCTGATTCCCACAAATTTCTTTACAAAAGCCCAGTAGCTGACCCAGAGACTATCTCCCAGGGTCCCAAGGGGGGGCTAAGGCTTCTACGGCTAAAAACCTAGTACCTTCTGAGAGGGATTCCAGAGCACTCGACAGGTGGGGGGAAAAGGTTTATACCTCAGCCACATTAGCTATGAGGGCACTAAATTGTCAATTTCATATGCTTTAAGTATCAGCAATTTCTAATCTCTCAGTTAAAGCAAAGGATAACCTCCCTACCCCAACAATCTGAATTGAAAGAAGTACAGGATTTGTTGCATGCCACTGAGCAGGTGGGCAAACACACCTTACAATGTGTGTTTGATTATTTGGAGGCCTCCTGCAGAGCAGCTGTCACTGGATCAGTTATACGTAGGCATGCTTGGTTAAAGGAACAAACTCTTCCTGATCATGTTAAAGCAAAACTACTAGATGCTCCCTTACAGCAGGATGTTCTTTTTGGAGTTAAAGCAGAAGAAGTTTTAAAGAAAATGGAAGATAAGGCAAAATCAATGCAGACAGTCAAAGATTTCCTACAAGTACAACCCCGTCGCTTCAGTAGAAACTGGCCAACAAAAAATTGGTCCTTTCCAGCTACTGACAGACCACAGAGGGGTAAATACAGGCGCCCAAGGGGCAGAGGACAACCACAAGCCCAGTATAAGCCTCGCCAATGGGGCACTACAACACAGAAGGGAGGAGAAGACAGGTCTCAACCCACCAGAAGGCAAACTGAATGACTTGCACCTCATCTGGCCAAGCTGTACTTTCTTGACAGCCCCCTTGGGGGGAAAACTCGCACTGTTTGCAGACAACTGGCACATGGTCACAAAGGACAAATGGGTCCTAGACATAATTTTACGAGGATGCAGATTCCACTTTCACACCTTGCCAATGAAAAGAGGAATGCCAAACCTGCCACAAAATCAAAGGGCAGAGGCACAAAAGCAAATTACAGCTCTCCTAGACATGAGAGCCATTCAACTGGTACCTACTCGAGAGCAAGGCCAAGGATTTTACTCGAGGCTCTTTCTAGTACCCAGAAAGGACAATGCTTGGAGACCAATTCTGGACCTTTCAATTCTAAACACTTACAAGTTCCCAAATTCAAGATGCTAACACTACAGCAGCTACTTCCCATGTTGGGCAAGGAAGCATGGCTAGTAACGTTGGACCTCAAGGAGGCATACCTGCATGTCCCTATCAGACAAAGTTGCAGAAGATACCTCAGTTTCATTGCAGGTTCAACCCATTATCAATTCTCTGCACTGCCCTTTGGCTTATCTACTGCACCCAGAGTTTTCACAAAATGCCTGGCACCAGTAATTGCATACTGCAGACAAAGAGGAATTCAAATATATCCATACCTGGATGACTGCCTCATCCAAGCAGAAAGCAAAGACATTCTCTTACATCATCTGGCCTTTGTGAAGCATCTACTAAATTGTCTGGGGTACACAGTAAACGAAAAGAAGTCAAAACTAGTACCCTCACAAAAAATGACATTCCTGGGTGCCAGCTTGGATACAACGGCCCAGAAGGCTTATCTAACACCAGACAAGCAACTACAACTGACTCAATATTTCAAGACAATGGCAACAAAGACCCAATTAACTGCAAGAAAAATTCTGCAGGCTTTGGGCTTCATGGCATCTTGCATACTAATAATACCATTTGCAAAACTGCATATGAGGAAATTACAGTGGTACCTAAAAGCGTATGGTCTCAACACAGCCACAGCTTGGACACAATGATATCTCTCATTCCCTGCCTTCAACAGGAGTTTCTATGGTGGTCACAGGCATGTCACCTCAACAAGGGTCAGCCTTTCACCTTGCCCCCAACCAGGCAAACTATCACAATAGATGCTTCAGACTACGCCTGGGGGGCACACATGGCAGGACAATGCATTCAAGGCCTATGGACTGCAGAACAAAGAAAACTGCACATAAATCAAAAAGAGATGCTAGCTGTACAGAAAGCTCTGACAGCCTTCAAGGATCTACTGCATCCAGGACAACTGACAACACCACAGTAATGTGGTACATAAACAAGTTGGCACACATTCCTACCCTCTTTGCAGGCAAGCAATGATCTTATGGAACACAGCTCTGGCCTACCAAGTCCAGTTACAAGCTCAATTCCTGCCAGGACAGAAGAACACATTGGCAGATGACCTAAGCAGAAACATCAAAGATCCCCACGAGTGGAAACTAGACCCACAAATATTTACAATGATAACTCAGAAATGGGGCCTTCCAAACATAGACCTGTTTGCCAGTCCTCAAAACTACCAACTGACAAAATTTTGTACAAGGACATTCCACCATCAAGCTTGGAAAGTGGACGCTCTCTCCTTTAGTTGGAAAAAGCTGACAGCAGATGCCTCTCCTCCATTACCTCTCCTCACAAAGGTTCTTTTGAAGGTCAAAAAGGAGAAACCACGACTGATTCTCATAGCCCCAGACTGGCCACGCCAGCACTGGTACCCGCTATTGAAGAATATGGCTCACAGCCCACCATGGATATTGCCTCAAATACCCCATTTGCTCACGCAACAAAACAAACAGATTCTACACAGCCAGCTCAAAACTTTAAATCTGGCTGCATGGCAAATCTACTAAACATCCAACCAGCTCCTCTTTCACAAGCAGTTCTGGGTGTTATTCTGGAAGCCAGGAGGCCGAGCACCAGGAAGGCTTACTCGGACAAATGGAAAAGGTTTTGTGCCTGGAACCAAGCTAAAGGCCAAGACACAACTCAACCTCACATGCCTCACATTCTGCAGTATTTAGCTGAGATGTTGCACAAAGGACTTTCCTTTTCCTCAATTAAAATCCATGCTTCAGCTATTTCAGCTCACTACAACATGAATCCACCTTTATTTTCAAATCCTCTTCTAAGGCAGTTCCTCAGAGGGGCAAAAAACATTAGTCCACCTAGGAGAGCTCCTTCACCAACATGGGACCTCAACTTTGTACTGGAAAAACTAATGCTACCTCCCTTTGAACCAGCTTTCTCTGCAGACCTTCAGTTCCTATCTTGGAAGACTGCCCTGCTCCTGGCAATAACTTCAGCTAGGAGAGTCTCAGAACTACAGGCACTAATGGCAGTGGAACCTTTCCTCATTTTTCATCAAGACAGAGTTTCTCTACAAACTAATCCTTCCTTTGTGCCTAAGGTGGTTTCCAGTGTAGCTTTAAATCAAACCATCCAACTACCCACCTTCTTCCCCAATCCACAAAACAAAGGTGAGAGACTCCTGCATTCCTTGGACATTCACAGGCAGCTTTGTTACTACTTGGATAAAACTAAGACTTTCAGAAAAACTGACCAGCTCTTTGTATCCTATGCTACAGCTTCTAAAGGGAGGGCTATATCCAAGCAAACCATTTCAAAATGGATAGGTCATTGCATACGGTTCTGTTATACCCATCATGGGAAACCAGTGCCTGCTACCATTAGATCCCACTCTACCAGGGCAACAGCTACCTCTACAGCCTTTCTCAGGGGGGTTCCTACCAAGGAAATTTTAGAAGCTGCAACTTTGAGTTCTGTACACACCTTCACCAAACACTATCACTTGCCTCTTTACAAGTCCAGGGCGGGCTTCGCCACTGCAGTTCTACAGGGCCTTCTTGCCTCCACTAACCCTCTATGATACCTCCCCCCTACCTTAGCTTTGAGATTCAACCCAAGTGTGATGACTGCAGCAGGGTAACACGATGAACATAGTACAGTTTTGTACCTACCATAAATGTAGATGTTCGAGTGTTCACCCTGCTGCAGTCCAGGTTACCCTCCCTCCCTCCATCCCCTCTGATCTACTGGCTAAATCTCTGCTATGCCTTACTGATGTATTTGCTTATAGCTGAATGGATTTTGTGTTTGTGCAGTGTTCACACCATTTGGTACTAATTCTGATCACCCTTTTGGGGGCACCTGACATCTGGGGCAAGAAAAACTGAAGAAAATGGCATTGGTTGCAATGTATATACCCCTGGCGCACTGACGTCAGGAATGAGGCGACAGCAACCGACGTCGGACCAAGACTTTGGAATTCCGGCCGACTGCGGGGACCGCCTGACTACAGGATAACCCAAGTGTGATGACTGCAGCAGGGTGAGCACTCGAACATCTACGTTTATGGTAGGTACAAAACTGCACTTTCTAACTTGTCTAAGGTACACCATAAACAAAAAGAAATCGCAACTGGTACCCTCTCAAAAAATTACATTCCTGGGTGCGAGCTTGAATACAACTGTCCCGATGGTTTACCTTACGCCAGAAAAGCAAATTCATTTGGTAACTTACTTCAAACAGGTGGCCATAAAAACCCTGCTATCTGCAAGACAAATTCTGCAAGCCTTGGGGTTCATGGCCTCCTACATTCTTCTAATTCCATATGCAAGACTGCATATGAGGAAACTCCTTAACTTTCAAATATGCCCCTTTCTTAAGCCGCCATCTTCATTTCATCTTTCCTGCTCCAGGCTGCTGCACGTCCCAGGCAAGAACGCTTACTGTATGTAGTAGTATTTGGTTATTTTGCCGCAATTGTATGTGTAGGTTTATGTGCTGATACTTTCAACAGTCACTGCTTGCATCGCAATCATAGTATAATAAGCCTCAAATTGCCTGTAGTTAACATTCCTATGCAGTATTAGTAGCGTTTTTTGCTGTGGATCAATCATGAAGATGTTTCTAACTGGCATTTATGTAGTATGTAAACTGCAACTTTTTTTAGCAATTATTGTGTACTAGCTAGGTGATGTCTATGTCTTAGACTGCTATTTCTCTAGCTGTGATGTAGAGTCAGATAGTTATAATTAGCAAGTATCTGCTGAACTAACTCTTAACCTGTATTTAGCACAGTCAGTGTTACAAATTCTCTTTTTGTTGAACCTATCCCAGCTGCACGTGCCTCCGCTCCTCAGGAGCGCTGAATGAGAAAAGTTCTCTATTACCCTTAAACACACTGGACGGAAGAAGCTTGAGCCAAACACTTGTTGCTAGCCCATTAGTAAATTTAAGTTGGGTGCGTTGGTGCACCTTCATGTTTAATGTACTTTTCACCATTGCCTTTTTGCTGTCTGTGTAACTTGAAACGAGTAACACAATTCTTACTACCCGTTGAGTTTACCTTCGCGCCTTTTCTTCTCCTTCAGAAGCGTGAATAAGGGTAGGTTCATAATCAATTCACTTACAACATACTTGACTAAAATAATTTGTTATAGTGCTACTTGCCATACCACTATTTGAGAATACCTACGCGCCTGATGTTCATCGTGCATACAGCTGCAGTCATAACAGATGGGTTCTCCTGCCGTCAGGCGGGTCCTCGGTCGGCCGAATTCCAAAGTCTAGGTCCAGCGTCGGTTGTCGTCGCTTCTTCCCTGATGTCAGTGCGACAGGGGTATAAAAGAACCAGCCAACGCCATTTTCTTCAGTCTTTCTTGCCGCGCGGTGCCCGAAGCAGAAGCAGTTCGCAAGTGCCGGTCGGCCAGCTCCTGAGATTACGAAAAATTTGGGACCGAAGTCTTCTTAAAAGCTAAGTACCCCGTTGGGGAAACTTTTCTTGCCTCAGACCGATGTCAGACAAAGTTAATAATTGTATTTCTTGTGGGAAGCAAATACCATATAAGGATTTCCATTCCCTCTGTATACCTTGTTTAGGCCCAGACCACGACGTCTCGGTCTGTCGCTTTTGTGCTACATTCAACAAATGCACTATTAAGCGTCGGGCGGAGTTCGCCCAGCATTTTTTTGGGAAAGCATTTAACTATACTATGTCGTCGGATACTCCGACTCTGGTTTTGTCTAAAAAACGCAAAGACAAGGACCGACACTCGAGGTCCGCGGCCTCTACCGACACCACGCCAAAGCCGACTACACGTGGTCTGGTTCTCAGCGAGGCGCCTACGCAGCCCCTGATTACCGACGACACCTCTTTGGCGGTGTCTCCTGTACCCGAGGTCGCAGGCTCCTCGGCCCACACCCCGACTACAGATACCGAAGCCACTCTTGGCGTTGAAACACAGAATGTGGACATGTCCACCTCCACTCAAGGTGTCTTCAGACCTTCCTCTTCTTTCTCCATCAAGGCTTTCACCAAGTCTAAAGCAACCATGCACCCTAAGAGACCAGCTACACAGGGCCCATCTCCAGGCCCCATGCCTAAGAAACAGATGCTTAAAATGGCTGAGGATTTAATTCCTCTAATCAGAGGTTCTCAGCCACCTCCGGACAAAAGACCCAGAGTGGAGGAAGATTCCCCCTCCTCTGATCAGGGCTCCATTATTTCAGAACACTCTGATTATCAGGAACAGTCTTACTCCCCTTTTGAAGACTCTGATGCAGAGGAGTCTATTCCTTCTGTAACCCCCCCCCGAGGATTACTCATTTGGGGAAACTCTGCATACCTTAAGGGAACACTTCCACTGGGAAGGCCAGGATTATTCAGATTCCAAGAAAAGGCTCAGGGAATTTCTTTTGTTACCCCAGCACAGGCCTCTGGCTATACCTCCTGTCTTGGACATCCTAGATGATGTTTACTCGGAGGCCTGCCTTAACCCGGACTCTCTTCCTCCAGCTCCAGTTAAGCCTGACAGGTACTACAGGGTTCCTGACTCTCACCAATTTCTATACAAAAGCCATGCTGCTGACCTAGAAACCATCTCACAGGGGCCCAAGGGAGTTAAGGCCTCCATTGCCAAAAATCCATTGCCTTCCTAGAGAGATTCCAGATCCTTAGAAAGGTGGGGAAAAAAGGTATATTCCTCGGCTACCTTATCCATGAGGGCCTTAAACTGTCAGTTTCATATGCTAAAATACCAACAGTTTCTGTTATCTCAATTGAAAAGTAAAATGTCACAACCTGAACAACCAGACGTGAAGGAGCTGCAGGATTTGATGCATAGTGCAGAACAAGTGGGTAAACATACCTTACAATGTGGTTTTGATACTCTAGAGGCCTCATGTAGAGCTGCTGTTACAGGCTCAGTCATACGTAGGCATGCCTGGCTCAAGGAACAAGCCTTGCCTGATCATGTCAAAGCTAAATTACTAGATGCCCCTCTTCAAAAGGATGTACTATTTGGGGCAAATGCTGAGGAAGTATTACGGAAAATGGAGGAAAAGGCCAAGTCAATGCAAACTGTGAAAGAATTTCTGCAGGTTCAACCCCCACGTTTTAGTAGAAATTGGCCTTCCAAAAACTGGTCCTTTCCTGCCACAGACAGACCCCAAAGAGGCAGATACAGGCGCCCGAGGGGCAGAGGACAATCACAAGGATCGTACAGAGGCAGACAATGGCAAGCTCCTACACAAAGTGGTGGTGAGGACAACTCGCAATCTTTCAGAAAGCAAACCCAATGACTTACCCTTTGCATGCCAACCAGGTCTCAAATGGCAGCCCCCTTAGGAGGAAAGCTGGCACTATTCTCAAAAAATTGGCATGTTGTCACAAAGGACAAATGGATCCTGGACATTATAAACAGAGGCTACAAATTCCATTTTCATACCCTTCCAAAAATGAGAGGCATGCCAAACCTGCCACACAATCAAAGGGCAGAGGCACAAAAGCAAATTTCAGATCTTATAAACATGAAAGCTATTCAAGAGGTACCTACACACGAACAAGGTCAAGGTTTTATTCCAGGCTATTTCTGGTGCCAAGGAAGGGAAAAGATTGGAGACCTATTTTGGATCTTTCCATCCTAAACACATTCCTACTGCATTCCAAAATTCAAGATGCTCACTCTACAGCAACTTCTTCCCATGCTGGGCAAGGAGTCTTGGCTGGTAACATTGGACCTCAAGGAGGCATACCTGCATGTCCCAATCAGACAAAATTGCAGAAGATACCTCAGATTTCTTGCAGGTTCAACCCATTATCAATTCTCTGCATTGCCCTTTGGCTTATTTACTGCGCCCAGAGTATTCACGAAATGCCTGGCATCAGTAATTGCCTACTGCAGACTTCAAGGGATACAAATATACCCTTATTTGGACGACTGCCTGATCCAAGCGGACAGCAAGCACATTCTTCTGAAACATCTGGCTTATGTAATAATGTTATTAAACTCTCTGGGATAACACAGTCAACAAAGAGAAATCAAGGCCAATACCCTCGCGGAAGGTAATTTTCCTGGGTGCCAATTTGGACACAAACACCCAGATGGCCTACCTCACGCCAGAGAAACAGGGGCAACTAATTCAATATTTCAGAACACTGGCAAATTGCACCAGGCTGACTGCAAGGAAAATCCTGCAGGCTCTGGGATTCATGGCATCTTGCATCTTACTAATCCCATGTGCAAAGCTGCATATGAGAAAACTACAATGGTACCTAAAAAACATGTGGTCTCAACACAGCCACAGTTTGGAAACAATAATACCACTAATTCCATGTCTGCAAAAGGAATTTCTGTGGTGGGCTCAAGCATGTCAAACAAACACAGGTCTTCCTTTCAGCAAGCCTCAAGCAAATCAAGTCATCACAACAGACGCCTTGGACTACGCCTGGGCGCATGACAGACCGGTGCATTCAGGGCAAATGGTCCCAAAAAGAAAAGCACCTTCACATCAATCAAAAAGAAATGCTAGCAGTAATAAATGCTATTATAGCTTTCAAGGACCTTCTACAACCAGGTCAACTATTGATAAGAACGGACAACACCACAGTTATGTGGTACATAAACAAGCAGGGAGGAACACATTCTTATCCCCTATGCAGACTGGCCATGTCATTTTGGAACATGGCCATGGACTTACAAATGGAACTACAAGCACAGTTCTTGCCAGGCAAGGAAAACACGCTGGCAGACAACCTAAGCAGGAATATGACAGATTCACACGAATGGAAGTTGCATCCAAAAGTTTTTACAGAAATAATCCAAGAATGGGGAAGGCCAGACATAGATCTCTTTGCCTCCCACAAAAATCATCAATTGACAAAATTCTGCTCAAGGATCTTCCATCCAAAGGCCTGGACGCTCTCTTTCAGTTGGACATCAATGACAGTTTATGCCTTCCCGCCTCTTCCTCTGCTGCCCAAAGTCCTATTGAAGACCAGAGCAGACAGACCAAAGATGATCCTCATTGCTCCGGACTGGCCAAGGCAACACTGGTACCCACTCCTGAGGAGCCTGACTCATTCCCCACCATGGACCCTGCCTCTAATGCCTCTTCTTCTGACTCAGCATAGCTTCAAAACTCTTCACAGTCAGCTGAAAACACTCAATCTAATCGCATGGAAGATTCCTTAGCATCGCAGCAGGCCCTACTCTCCAAGGAGATGCAGGATGTCATTTTGGAGGCCAGAAGGCCATCAACTAGAATAGCTTACTCCGCAAAATCGAAACGTTTTTGTGTCTGGAATGAGAAAAAGGGCCAGAGCCCTGGAAAACTGAATTTACCTCAAATACTACAATATTTGGCTGAACTGTTAAGCAGTGGACTTTTGTTCTCCTTCCATCAAAATCCATGCCTCAGCCATTTCTGCAGAATACAACACAACACTGATCCACCTTTATTCTCTCCCCCTCTATTAAGACAGTTCCTCAGAGGGGCTAAGAATTTAAGACCTCCAAGGAAACAACCAATACCTGCTTGGGATCTAAATTTCATTCTGGAAAAACTGACTTTGCCTCCTTTTGAGCCAGCTGCCTCATCAGATTTACAATATTTGTCCTGGAAAACAGCTTTCCTTCTGGCTATCACTTCAGCTCGTAGAGTTTCAGAACTACAGGCTCTTATGGCTGTCCAGCCTTTTATCATCTTCCATCAGGACAGAGTTTCATTACGAACCAACCCGTCCTTTATGCCTAAAGTGGTATCCAGGGTAGCTTTAAATCAGGCCATACATTTACCTACTTTTTATCCTAATCCTCAAAACAAAGGGGAGAGATTACTACATTCCTTAGACATCCACAGACAACTGCGTTATTATTTGGACAAAACAAAACCTTTCAGAAAATCAGAACAGCTTTTTGTGGCCTATGCGGTAGGAGCTCAAGGAAAGCCAATTTCCAAACAGACAATCTCAAAATGGATAGCCCACTGCATACGCTTTTGCTATTCCTTTCATGGCAAAACTGTACCTACAGGCATTAGAACTCATTCCACCAGGGCCACAGCCACCTCTGCAGCCTTCCTCAGAGGAGTTCCTACCAAGGATATTTTGGAAGCAGCCACTTGGAGTTCTGTGCATACCTTCTCCAAGCACTACAACCTACCATTATACTCCAAATCTAGAGCAGGCTTTGCCACTGCAGTCTTGCAGGGCATTTTGGCTGCTCCTAGTTCCACCTAGTGCCTACCATCCCTTTCTTAGCTTTGGGATTCTACCCATCTGTTATGACTGCAGCTGTATGCACGATGAACATAGTACAGTTTTGTACCTACCATAAATGTAGATGTTCGAGTGCTAATACAGCTGCAGTCCAGGTTTCCCTCCCTCTTTCCCCTCTAGGGGTATTCTTTTAGGGTGTATTTGCTTGCAACTACTATTTTTTGATTATATTGCATTGCATTATTACATAATTTTATGAATTGCCTTCCTTCTGGGGGCACCTGACATCTGGGGCAAGAAAAACTGAAGAAAATGGCGTCGGCTGGTTCTTTTATACCCCTGTCGCACTGACGTCAGGGAAGAAGCGACGACAACCGACGCCGGACCTAGACTTTGGAATTCGGCCAACCGAGGACCTGCCTGACGGCAGGAGAACCCATCTGTTATGACTGCAGCTGTATTAGCACTCGAACATCTACATTTATGGTAGGTACAAAACTGTACTTTCTCCTACATCAGAAGCGCAAATAAGGTTGGATGTATATTCTATTCCCCTCCAATATACTTGACTGCAGTAGTTCATTTTAAAGCTACTTGCCATTTCTACTTGTTTCATTAATATATGTGCTTCAGTGCACTTTCAGGATTTAATGCCTCTTACCAATGAGTTATTTTACTTGCCTCTTTATTGCGGAACGAGTGGAGCACTGTTTGTACCCATAAAGATTTCCTTCGCGCCTTTTTCCTGACTCAGGAGCGCTGAACGGGAAAAATATTTTCAGTCAACTCGGACTTGAAGGATCGACTAACTCATCATTATTTATCCTTTCAAGTTCACATGCTCCTAATCCAAAAGCTAGTATTTTCCTTATCCTTGTATTTAATTATCTGACTGTGAAATGCTTAGACAAAGAATGATGTTTATTTAACTACAAGAAAGGGGTCATTTTAATGTTCAATAGCATAGCCGTCTCTTAGGAGTATGAGAATTTCAACAGTGTATTAGCATTGTTAAGGCTTTGTTAGCGGAATACTTATATTCTTACAACCTGACTTTGTATCATTTTTTTACTGATGACTGTTTATTTTACAGCCATTCTTAGGCTCAAGCACTGTTAACAATGTATTAGCGTTGTTAAGGCTTTCTTAGCTGAACACAATAGGTTCCTCAACCATATTTTGTATGAATAGTCTGCTTTTTACTGCTTACTCTGTCAGTATGTTGAATACTGCACTGTTTGTCCTAGCATTCTGGATGTTTTTAATAATGCACAAGTTAATTCCTGTATAATTATAGAAGTTATCCCATAATAATTTTTTTCTCTCTCTCTCTATCTTACTCAGATTTCTTCCACCTTGTCAGCTGTGTTACTCCCCTGCAATCCCAACCAGCTGGCTACCCACGAACTAGAATTATACAAATAAACAAAGTTAATCTTCACAAACACACCAACCTCAATACAGGAAGAACCTAAAACAACTACTGTGTTGTATTATGTAAGGAACCAAGTTAAGCATTGCAAAGTATGTACTATCTGTTCTTTATCTCCTGTAATTATTAACTCGTTTTTACCTCAGATTATGGAATATAATAACTAAGCTTACTCCAGCCAGGACAACCAGCAGCCTTACTCTACTACTTTGCTCCTATTTCAATCCTTAACTTAAGCCCTAGTTTTCCCCCACTTTATCCATTTTTTCCTCTGTCTGCCCCACTTGTTTTTCTCATCGAGGTATCTCTGCTGCTATCATAAGTTCTCCCACTAGATGGCAGCACTCAACCACTAATCTGCTGTATTCTCAACTAAACAGCAAAGTGCTTCTTCCAACTACTTACCTGTTTCTCCCACACTCTAAATATCCCACTATCACTTTATTGCCATCCTGATCCTCTCCCCCTCCAGCAAATTTTTTTGTCCCTTACCTTCAGACTATTTACCTGGATTCTCCATTCCACTTTCACTGATTGTCTTCCTAGTCTTTGTTTTGTCCTTGGTCTGGCCCGCTCCGTTCACCCTGCGGGCTCACTCCGCTCCCCTACCCTACCCCCAATTCCCACCCACCCCAGTACACCTAAACTTATACTTCCAAACCACACCCCTTTCTCTCCCAAAGCCAATCATATCCTCCACCTAATTTAATCACCTGTACAAAACCAACTGCTTCTCACTAACCGGATCTATCCTAACTCCTCCCTCTAATAACTACACCTCTACCTCAAATCACTTAAAATGCAAACACCAGCTTCTCCTGCTCATATTCAAATACTTCTCATTATCACCCTTTTACCTCTCTTAACAACATCTTACCTACTAACCTCCTATGAACACTTTAATGAACACTTTACCTACAATTCTACTACCCTAACAAGCAAACTAGTATTATACCACCAACAACATGCCAAACACATATAAATATCACATCTCTTCCTACCTTCATACTTCCAAAGTATCACAGATTAATCCATATTAAATATGTCTACCTTAAACCTAGAAAACAATTCAACCAAATTTATGTACTCCATTACCCTTGTCCAAAACCTCAACTATTTACCAGTGGTGACATCCATCCCAACCCTGGCCCTATACACTCCACCAATATTGAACTACAAAGCCCCGATCACTCCAATCTTATCCCACCTAGGCTTCCTAATTCACTTTCTATAGCTCACCTTAATATACGTAGCTTAAATAACAAAGCTGCCTACCTTCCTGCTCTCGTGGATGTCCACTCTTTTGACATGCTATTTTTGTCAGAAACATGGTTAAAACCTTCAACTACTGATAATGAAATCTTACCACCTGGTTACAATATCCTAAGAGCAGACCGCAAAATTAAAAAGGGAGGTGGAGTTGCCATACTCTCTTAAAAAAAAAAAAAAGGGGGGGGGGGTTACAAACCTCCACACTAGACTGCTATCCAACACCTCACAATAATGTTGAAATTCTTGCCACCAAACTTCAACTTAACACTAGTAAATCAATAATAGTCATCTGCATCTTACCTACCTCCTGGTAATAATACTTGTATCCTTGAAGGCACCCTTGCTGAGTTATCTTCATCTTTCCCTCAAGAGACTATAATTCTAGGTGACTTTAATATTGATTGGAAAACCTGCACACAAAATCGGCCAACTTCACACATTAACCTACATTGATTTTCACAAATGATCAACTTCCCAATCAGAATTAACAAACCCAATAATAGAGTATATTAGATTGGGTACTCATAAACAATCACCAGCATATGTATAAGGATGCAACCCTTCCTCCAGATTTAAGTGACTACTCGCTCACTTATATCATTAGGCATAAGACAACTACTCCTAACCCAACCACACTTAAAACAATCAGAACCAATAAAAACTTTCATCCTGACTATTTCCAAAGTGAACTTAGAGCATGTGATTGGACATCCATTAAACACCTCCCTCTAGATGAGGCAGTGAATTACTTTAATTCAAAATTCTTAACAATCCTAGACTATCATGCACCAAAGCGTACTATCAGAACTAAGTATAAGCCAGCCCCATGGCTTACTAAGGAAACCAGGCAGAAAATCCTACTTAGAAACAAACTCTGGGCTCTTTGGAGATTTACTAAGCAACTCGTAGACCAACTTAAATTTAAACAAATGAGAAATGATACAAAAAAGCAATTCTCTCGGACAAAAAAAAGTTTTACTGTCATCTCCAGCAAACTAACCAAAGTAATCCACAAAAGTTCTGGGCCAGTATTAACAAACTTCTTCACTCTGGTCATTCCACCACTCAACCCCCAGCAGGAGCCAACCCCAAAGATCCCAAACAAACAGCAAACGCCTTCAATACCTTCTTCACAGAGGCCATCCAATCACTGGCTAATCAAATAACTCAGAATTCTAGTCACCCAAATTCTGTAACAAATTCACTCCCTATTTTCTACTGGCAACCAGTCCCAACTCACCTTATCTGTAATCTTCTTCAAAAACTTAAACCATCAGCCGATAACCTACCAGCAGAATATCTCCAAAAACCTGCCAAAGCTATAGCCTACCCAATGTCAATCCTGATAAATAGAACCTTACAAGAGGGAAATATTCCTACCATCTGGAAAATCTCACACACTCACCCCCTACACAAAGGTGGCAATTCTAACGAATACTCCAACTACCGTCCAATAGCATTACTGTCTCCTTTAGCTAAAATAATGGAAAGATGTATCCATAAACAAAACTTGATCACTTACTGCAAAATAATCTACTAGCAAATTGCCAACATGGCTTCAGACCATTTCATAGTACTACCACTGCTCTTCTATCCTTCTATGAGAGTATCAATCATAACAAAAATAACACCACCCTCTCCTCAGCACTCTTTATTGATTTTTCCAAAGCTTTTGACATGGTCAACCGTCAGTTACTTATAAATGTACTAAGATCTCTTTCCCTAGATTCACTGGTTATTCAGTGGTTCCAATCGTACCTTAACAGACAAGCTGTACTTTGGGACAATAACCTATCTTTACATCTCCCCGTTACACTAGGAGTCCCTCAGGGCTGAATTCTTGGTCCCCTCCTATTCTCAATCTATATAAATGACCTTCATCTAGCAATTACTCACGCTACCTGTATTCCATATGCAGATGATTCTACAATCATCTGCTCAGCTAAATCTTCATCTGAACTACAGTCCTTAACCCAGAGAATGTTTACTGTAGTAGAAAACTGTTTTTTACAACATTGCCTCCTCCTGAACCCCAAAAAGACTAAACTATTGCTCTTTACACCCACCCGCAAGTCCAGACCAATAAACTTCTCAGTCCTATCCAATAACGGAACCATGATATCTCCAGACCTAACCACTAAACATCTAGGTATAACAATAGACAACAACCTTACCTATGAAACTCACATTAGCAGTACTATAAAAACAGGAAACTGGGCTTCCTGTATAGGATAAAGCCATTCCTTACTCCACAAGCCAGAACTTCTATTGCCTTTACCCATTTAATCTCCACACTCCTCTATGCTTCATCCATATATACAAATCTGACTAAAAACAACCTCAACAAACTGTCAAACTCTTATAACATAGCTAGATTTGCCACTGCCTCCTCTTTCAGAACCCACCACTGTCGTAATCTGAAACTACTAGGCTTGCTTGAGCTACAAAACCAAATCCATTATAACCAACATGTCATTGCCCATAAAACTTTCTTCCAAACAACTAAAACACCAATACTATCAAACCTTTTCATCCCATATAAAAACCTAAATAACCTACGCTCATCCAAGAAATTACTAGTATCTACTAGTAGATCTAACAATATCTCTGGTAACTCCCTGTTCTGTAATGCTGTTGGAAAATACTGGAACCAACTTCCAAATGAATTTACATCCATGTCCTCTTTAACACTATTTAAACAAAAATTGAAATTTTACCTCCAAACACACTGGGTTATGCCCCTGTACAAACCCAGACTGATCTAAAACGGCATGGCTATCATCACCACTGCGGACATGGTTTCTTTTTTCTTCCTTCCTTGAGAATAGAGCTACTAGCACATTTATATAATGTTCTGTAACAATTTTTGTACTCGACGATTGAAATGTAATAATCTGCTATTATTTTTGTACATACATTTATATGGTTGCAATTTTATGTTTATGTCTGTTTTATTAATCTTTTCAAGTGGAGCTCATCTCCCCGGGTCTCTGCTGAAAATGGACATGTATCCAGTTAGACTAGCCCGGTCAACAAATGTAAAATAAAAATAAATAAATAAAATACTTAATGTTTATGGAGTCAACGTTGTCACAGCCTGGAAACAATGATTCCTATCATACCTTGCCTGCAACTAGAGTTCCTATGGTGGGCAGTGGCCTGCCACCAGAACAAGGGACTGCCATTCACTCCACCCCCTGCCGCCCAGACCCTAACTACAGATGCATCAGACTATGCTTGGTGGGCTCATCTGGCAGGGAATTGCATTCAGGGCAAATGGAGCCCAAATCAAATGCACCTTCATATCAATCAAAAAGAGATGCTAGCTGTACAGAATGCACTGACAGCCTTCAAGGACCACCTTCATCCATGGCAATTAATGAAAGACAACACCACAGTTATTTGGTACATAAGCAGGGGGGTACACACTCCTACCCCCTTTGCAGACTAGCCATGGCATTGTGGAACACTGCCTTGACCTATCAAATACAACCACAAGCTCAATTCCTGCCTGGAAAGCCGAATACTCTGGCAGACGAACTAAGCAGAAGTGTCATGGACCCACACGAATGGAAACTGGAACCAAGGATTTTTAACATGTTGACACACAAATGGGGAAGTCCAGACATAGATCTTTTTGCCTCACCCCAGAACTATCAGTTGGACAAATTCTGCACAAGAACTCGTCACAAAAGAGCCTGGAAAGTGGATGATCTGTCATTCAGCTGGAAAAATCTATCAGTCTATGCTTTTCTCCCTCTGCCTCTACTCTCCAAAGTTCTACTAAAAGTCAAACAGGACAAACCAAAAATGATTTTGATAGCTCCAGACTGGCCTCACCAACACTGGTACCCACTCCTGTGCAGTGTCACACCTTCCACCGTGGCACCTGCCTCAGACACCTTACTTAATGTCTCAGCAGAACAATGAAATTCTGCACACTCACCTCCAAATTTTGAATCTTGCAGCGTGGCTAATCACCTAAATTCACCCTTAGCATCCCTCAGCAAACCTGTGATGGATGTCATTTTGGTGATAAGAAGGCCTAGTACTAGAAAAGCTTATGCTGACAAATGGAAAAGATTCTGTGCCTGGAATCAATCACAAGGGATAAGCACAGCAGTGCCCAATATTCCTCAGATTTTAAAATACTTAACTGAGATGCTTCACAAGGGCCTGTCCTTTTCTTCCATAAAAATACATGCCTCAGCCATTTCAGCTCATTACAACACAGAACCTCCCCTCTTCTGTCATCCTCTGCTAAAGCAGTATCTCAGAGGGGCCAAAAACTCAAGACCACCCAGGAGAGCTCCAACCTCTGCCTGGGACCTCAATTTTGTTTTGGAAAAACTCACTCTCCCTCCTTTCGAGCCAGCTGCTAATGCAGACGTAAAATTTCTCTCCTGGAAAACAGCTTTAGTTTTAGCAGTCACTTCAGCTAGAAGGATTTCCGAATTACAGGCTCGTATGACAGTGGAGCCTTTCATTATTTTTCATGTGGACAGGGTGTCTCTCAGGACCAGTCCATCCTTCATGCCTAAGGTGGTATCCATTGTGTCTCTTAATCAGACCATTCATTTGCCAACTTTCTTTCCCAAGCCACAGAACAAGGGGGAACTGATTCTGCATTCATTAGATGTACACAGACAACTTAGATTTTACTTAAACAGAACAAAATCTCTAAGAAAATCTGAACAGCTACTGGTGGCATTTGCTGCAGGGGCAGAGGGAAAGGCTGTTTCAAAGCAGACTATTTCCAAATGGGTAAGCCATTGTATTAATTTGTGCTATATGCACCATGGTAAAACTATCCCCCAGGGGATCAGATCTCATTCCACCTGGGCTGCATCTACTTCTACAGCCTTTCTCAGAGGTGTTTTTACCAGAGATTCTAGAAGCTGCTACCTGGAGCTCAGTTCATACGTTCACCAAACATTACCATTTGCCTTTCTTCTCTAAATCAAGAGCTGGCTTTGCCATTGCTGTCCTGCAGGGCCTTATAGCTGGTCCTGATGCTGTATAAAATCCATCCTCCCAACCATAGCTTTGGGAATCTACCCAAATGTAATGACTGCAACAGTGAAACACGAAGAACATAGTACAGTTGTGTACACTTACCATAAACGTATATGTTCGAGTGTATTCACTGTTGCAGTCCTGGTTGCCCTCCATCCAACCCTCGGTTTTTCTCTTACTATATCTCTACTTTCCTTTACTATGCTTAAAAGCCTTTTTGGTGTATTTGCTTTTGTTTGGAGGTATATATTTGTGTTTTTAATTACTTAAATATTTGGCTCCCCATTTGGGGGGGTCACCTGATATCTGGGGCAAGAAAAACTGATGTAATGGCGTCGGCTGCATGTTTTATACCCCTGACGTCATGGAAGAAGGGACAGCAACCGACTCAGGCCCCAAGACTTTGTTAATCAGGCAGACTGAGGGCAACCTGCCAGCAGATTACCCATATGTAATGACTGCAGCAGTGAATACACTCTAACATCTACATTTATGTAAGTGTACACAAACTATACTTTCCAGATGGTGACACTGCAGTCAGTACTCCCTTTCTTGGGAAAAGACGATTGGATTTGCTCGCTAGATCTCCAGGATGCGTACTACCATATCAAAATGGAGAGGCGATCCAGGAGGCATTTGTGCTTTCAGCTCGGAGCCAGTCGCTACCAGTTTCGAGCTCTGCCATTTGGTCTCACTACAGCCCCCAGAGTGTTCAAATGCATGGCAGTGGTTACGGCTCACTTGAGGCGTCTGTGGTTCTGGGTGTTTCCGTACTAGGACGACTGGCTCCTAACTGCCACCACCAAGCTTCTACTCACATGAGCGAGAGACACCACAATTCACCTTTGCTCCCATCTAGGGATCACAATAAATTTTGAAAAATCTGCCTTGTTGCCATCACAACATATAGTCTTTATAGGGGCAGACTTGGATACAAAAAGAATGCTGGCAAGGCTTCCCCCAAAAGAGTCTGAGCCCTTAACCATCTAGTGAAAAAGCTTTTGACCAAGAAGTGCAAGCAAAGGTGGCTCTAAAAGTTTTGTGTGCCATGGTGGCAGCAGTAACCTTGATACCATTAGGACGTCTGCACATGAGAATTTTGCAGTGGCTACTGTTTACTCAGTGGTCCCTGTAGGAACTACCTTTGTCTCACCAGATTATTACAGAAACCTGCAAGAGAGACCTTCATTGGTTGCTTCATTCCACTCAGGTGACCCAAGGCCGACTGTTTTTCCACAGCCAATAACCACAGTGACCATGGACGATTCCCAGATGGGGAGGGGGGGTATTATCTGGGAAAGACAGTCCAGGGTACTTGGCAAGGTCACGAGATGCACTTTCATATCATCTTCCTGGAGGTGAGAGCTGTGCTTCTGGTGGTGCAAGTATTCCAAGACACACTTCTGCTGGGAACAGTTGCAGTACAGACAGACAACATATCAGTTGTGTGGTACATAAACAAGGAGAAAACGAGTCTTACTCCCTCTGTCGAGAGGCCCTAAGAGTATGGCAGTGAGCAGTCTCTTCCCAATGCTTTCTGATTGCAACGCACATCCCAGGGAGAGCCAACAATCCAACGTGATAGCGGACAAACTCACCAGAGCTATTCTAATGCCTCACTAGTGGTCCCTATAGCTGGAAGTAGTGGAAAAGATCTTCTGGAAATGGGGCCAGCCTTGCTGCGATCTCATTGTCATGTCCATGTATGCCAAGTGCAGTAGCTATTTTGCCCTGACCCCCCCCCCCCCCCGGGGGGTGAGTCACCAAGTGACGCACTCGTACACAGTTGGCCCCCAGTCTCTTCTACGCTTTTTCCCCGTTTGCCTTGATTCCCAAAGTCCTTCAGAAAGCCAGCTCTTTGGGAAGGAATTTGATACTCAGCACCCCATACTGGCCTCCTCAAATTTGGTTCCCCTTTCTTTGGCCCCAGCTCTAGGAGGAGCCGTGGATTCTGGACCTAGTTCCAGACCTCCTGACTCATTCTTCAGGGATTCTCCATCCATCGGTTCAGACACTCAAGTTGATGTATTTTGATTTCATCTCATAAGGCTTCAACCAGGAAATTATAGTCAAGCAAATGCAAAAGATTTTCCGATTGGGACTTCAACAACCACATTGATTGTTTCAATGCTCCTATAACTTCTGTATTAGACTTTCTGTCAAAGCCTTTTAATGAGGGTGCATTTGCAGCTACTATTTGAGTTCAACTAGCAGCCATATCTAACTATCATGTTGGAGAAATGGGACTAGGGATCATGTCCCACAGGCTTTGCAAAGCGTTTCTGAAGGGTACCCTCTTATTCAGGTCTCCAGTCAAAGAACCCCCAGTGCCATGGGACCTAAATTTTGATCTGAAGTAGTTTACTTCATTTGATCTTCAACCTGTGGGTACCAGATCCGTATCAGATCCGAGCCGGCAACTTCACTAGCATCTGCTCCAAGCTCCTCCCCTTACACGTAATACACCACCACTACTTTCCATCCGCCAGATCTTGTTTGCCGTGGCTAAGCATTGTGATTCTTGAGCTCCAATTTGTAAGTAGGGTTTCTATCTTTGATTAGTGTTTTTGTGTGTGTATACTTGTTAGTATAGGTTTCCTCTGTTCCTCCCCTCGTTGGTGCGTCGAGTTTGACCTTTTCTTAGTTTTTAGGTAGTTTATAGTTTCTTTCCCTCCACCCTCAGCCTTCGGTGTGCTTGTTTGAGTGTGTGGTGAGTGGCGTATGTTTATGGGACATGGCGGATCTCCCCAAACAAATTTTTAAGAGATGCACTGAGTGTGGCCACAAATTGTCACCCACTGATGGCCACACACTTTGCATACTGTGTTTGAGTGTGGCCCATGTAGCCACAGATTGTTGTATTTGCACGGGTTTTGACCTGCATGCCTTTAAGGATCGACTAGCCAAATTATTCTATTTGCATGGGTTTTGACCTGCATGCCTTTAAGGATCAACTAGCCAAATTAGTTATGAAGGGCCTGCTCCCTTGTACAGAGGCAGCCGCCTCCTCTTCTGCTTCAGTTACGGCTGTTGCTGTGGCTGCCTCTCCTTCTGCTCTTGTCCTTCCTTCCTTCTCTCTCCCAGGCTGGGACTCGTCCTCCTACCTGTAAGCCTATGGAAGCGGAGAGCAGAAAGGGCAGAGAGAAGGAGAGAGAGCACGGACCAGAAAAGAGAAAAAGGTCTTCGAACCTATCGGCTCCGTCAGGACCTCCTACTAAAAGTCGGTCTAGTTACCTTGACTACCCTTGGCTCCGATGATCTAGGTTTTCCCCAGAGCCGGAGGAGCCCCGAATGCCATCTAGAGCCTCGGTTTCTCAACCCACCAGGTCGGAGTCCGTGGCTTCATTGTGATCCACCCGCAGCCTCTTTGAAGTCAATATGGATAAACTGATGTGGAGATTTATTCGCACACAAATTCAGATGGGAGTCTTGCCAGCCCCCTCTCCCTCTGGAGGGTGGAGCTCGCTTCCTTTCTTTACACCAATATCTCCTTCTCAGATCCGACCCCCGGTTTTGGAGTACATGGATCCGAGGATGGCCCTAGTCAGGGGATTGGCGCCAATGGTACCTGTCTGCTCGATGCCGGCAACTCCCTGGAGCGTCTCTCATCAGACTAGTTCGGATCTGAGTGGCTCTCGGAGCAGGAGCCTGGTTGTCTGATCTGAGGGGGTAGAGCTTTTTCCATCGGCTCTGACATTGTCTGGTCAAGGTCCACCCCCCCACTTGGAGCTCAGTCTACTTCGGGCCTGGCTCAGATTCTTCCTTCGGATCCAAGGAGAGCGGTTCCCTTAATGGTGCCCCAAGAAGCTCGCTCTCCCTGGCCGTTCATTGTAGAAAGGGTTCTCTCCAATGCATCGAGGCACCTGTGTCTGACCTCCGCCCCGACTTCTCCTGCTTTGTGTGTGAATCCCATCATTTTACCACTTGTACAGCCAGTGCTCAAGGATCTCCAGGTGGTTCTTCCTGAGGAACAAGTAGTTTGCGAATTCCCTCCGGAAAACCCCACTGGTGAGGTTCCTCGCAAGCATATGTGCAAGAGTAGGCAGTTGGACTCCTCCCGAGTCCCTCACTGAGGACACTGATTTGGATGATGGGGAAGGTTCCCCCAGATCACCTCCCCAGGATGTCTCCAGAGACATCATGGAAATCTTGTGCCAGCAGGGAGTTTGGTCCGCCCCAAAACCTTCCTCGGACGAATCTGTGTTCCTGGAGGCTTTTGGCACGAGCCCGTCTACTTCCTGGGTGTCCCCTCCCATGGATCCCTTGGTGGACTTGGTCACCTTACGGGCTTGGAAGGTGCTGGACACTGTGGAACCAATCAATAAATGCCCAGACAAAATATTGAGCCTCCCTACAGACACACCTGCATGGAATAAAGGGTCCTCTGTAGACCACCAAAAAGGAACTAGCCCAGTAGAGTTGCTCGGTCCATCCCCCTGACCGTGAGTTTTGGAGGATGGCTAGCCAAGGGAAGCAGGTTTATGCGTCAGTGACCTAAACTATCTGGCCCACGTTACTAGACTACAGCGCGACCTGGTTATGGAACTGGCTGAGTCTCCCCCAACGTCCATGTCGCAGGAGGACAGAGCCACGTTCTCCACAAGGATGGCTACTTTGACAGCAGTTTCAAACACGTCCATGCGATTCCTCTCACATGCGACTGAATGAGCGACTGGGTCCGGTGTGTCCATGAGGCGTAACGCCTGGCTCAGATTGTCAGTTCATGGAACCCTTCCAGGCGTCTTTTGCGAATGCCTCTTATGTCGGTTCTTCCCTCTTTGGCAAAACCGTCCGAGATGCATTGGTCCAGAGTGAGAAAGACTGGAAGACACTGCCTGTTGGAGTCCGCATCTCAAACCCTCAAAGATCCTTTTCCTGGAATCGGCGAGGGCAAAAGATGTGGTTCCGGAAGTCTCAGTATTCCTGGGACACTCAGGGCTCTTCCCCCCTAGGGGCAGAGGGGGTCCGAAGAATTTTGGGTCTCAAGAACCTTTCTCGGACAGGCCCGCACAGCAACACTGAGGGATTGCCTGACTGCTCTCCTCTGGATGCAGTCTGAAGTCGCCTATTGTTGCACCTGGCATCATGGGAGTCCATGTCATCAGACCGTTGGGTGCTTCAGATAATTTCCAAAGGCTATTCAATCCCATTGTGGATGTTCTTAGTGTTTCACTGTTGCAGTCATTACATTTGGGTTATCTGCTTGCAGTAGCCCTCAGTCGGCCTTTTTGGGTCTTGCGTTGGTTGCTGTCCCTTCTTCCATAATGTCAGGTCGTCAGGGGTATAGAACATGTAGCCAATGCCATTACAGCAGTCTTTCTTGCCGTGCGGTGCCCAAAGCAGAAGCAGTTCGCAAGTGCCTGTCGGCCGACTCCTGAAATTTTCGTTTTCGAGTTTCAGAACCGAAGTCTTCAACTAAAGCCAAGTACCCCATTGGGGAAACTTTTTCTTGCTCCTTACTGATGTCAGTAAAAGTTAATTGCATTACTTGTGGAAAGGAAATACCTCTTAAAGATTTTCATTCGTACTGTATTCCTTGCCTAGGCCTTGATCACGACGTACTTTGCTGTCGGTTTTGTGCTCTATTTAATCAGCAGACTATCCGTCATCGGTTTATTTTTGCCTCTAAATATTTTGGTTGTCGGTTTAATTATCCAGAAATGCAGGTTAGCCATTTGACTACCGGGATTTCAAAAAAACACAAAGATAAAGACAGAGGCCGCAGAGGTCCAAAACTGTCTGACGCTTCTCCTAAGCCAGTCGCCAGTACTCAGTCGCTTTCACAGCCCCTGATACCTGCTACTTCTGATTTGCAGGCCTCTACTGAGACCCATTCGGAGTCTGGTATGCCGCGAGATGCTTCAACTATGAAAGCTGCGGATGTCTCTACCTTGGATGGGTCCGAAACCACTGTGCAGGCACCAGCTTCCGAGGGTGTATTCAGGCCTATGTACTTCCATATTAAACAAACGCCTCCTTCTTCATTTAGGCCTAAATCTCGAACCATGCCTAAAAAACTGACGCCCAGGCTGCATGCTCAGGCATCTATGCCTAAAAAACAAATGATAAGAATGGCTGAAGATCTTATCTAATCAGAGGAAGCCAACCTCCCCCTTCTAAGAGACCTAGGACTGAAGTTGTTTATGAATCTTCTGACCAGGATTCTGATTTTTCTGATTCTTCTGATGATCTGGATTTGCCCTTATCTACTTATGAGGATTCTGATGCAGAGGACTCTATTCCCTCTGCTTCCCCTCCAGAGGATTTTTCTTTTTTTGAAACCTTGCATACTCTAAGGGAGCATTTCCACTGGGAAAGCCAGGATATTTCTGATTCAAAAAAGAGGCTTGGGGATTTCTTACTCCTGCCCTCAGTATAGGCCTTTAACTATTCCTCCTGTATTAGACATTGTTGATGTTTTTTCGGAGTCTAGTTTGGCCCCTGATTCTTTGCCTCCTGCTCCCAGAAAACCCGACAGATATTAGAGTTCCTGATTCACACAAGTTCCTTTTTAAAAATCTTATTTCGGATCCAGAGACCGTTTCACAGGGACCCAAGGGCATTAAGGCTTCTACTGCTAAAAATCCTACCCCTTCTGATAGAGACTCCAGGGTGCTGGATAGATGGTGGGGTAAGAATGTTTACACTTCTGCAGCCTTGGCCATTAGGGTTTAAACTGCCAGTTTCATATTTTAAAGTATCAGCAACATTTTATTGGATTGCTTAAACAGAAAATTGTTAATTCCTGACTGTGCAGAAAATAAAGAATTACAGGATTTAATACATTCTGCTGAACAGGTTGGAAAACATAATTTGCAATGTTGATTTGTTTCATTAGAGGCCTCTTGCAGGGCTGCTGTTACTGGGTCGGTGCTCAGAAGGCATGCTTGGCTTAAGGAGCAATCTTTGCCTGATCATGTTAAAGCTAAATTGTTGGATGCTCCCTTAAATCAGGACTGCCTGTTTGGCAACAAGGCTGAGGAGGTTCTTAAAAAGTTGGAAGATAAAGCTAAATGTATGCAAACTGTTAAAAAAATTTTTTCAAGTTCAGCCTCCTAAATTTAGTAGGCATTGGTCCTTTCCAGCCCTTCTCAAGCCAAACCCAGACACAGCAGAAACCCCAGGTTTCAGTCCCAGGGGACACACAAGACTAAGCAGTGGGGGGTTTCCGCACCGAAATCAGGGAGTAGTAAGACTTCCCCCTATGGAAAACTGTCTCAAAAACTTCCAAGCACTTCCCAACTGAAAGCTCCTTTAGGCAGAAAGAGTGGTCTGCAGGCCAAAGACTGGAAACTCATTACCCAGGACAAATGGGTTTTAAAGAGTGTCTCAAGGATACAGATTTCACTTCCACACCTTATCAACACCAAGCGGGTGGCCAGATCTACCCCCAAATCAGTGGGCAGAGGCTCAAAATGAAGTACTGTTTCTCAAGCATGGGGGCTATTCAGTTGGTACCAGAAGAGGAAAAGGGACAAGGTTTCTATTCGAGACTTTTTCTGGTACCCAGAAAAGGCAATACATGGCGTCCTATCCTGGACCATTCTACTCTAAATACCTTTCTGGTAATTCCAAAATTCAAGATGCTGACTCTTCATCAGCTGCTTCCTATGCTAGGCAAAGGTGCATGGTTGGCAACACTAGACTTAAAAGAAGTATACCTGCACATCCCTATCAGGGAGTCTTGCAGAAGATACCTCCGCTTCAAAGTAGGCTACATGCAGCATAAGTTCTCTGCACTGCCCTTTGGCTTATCTACTGCGCCCAGGGTATTCACAAAGTGCCTACCACCAGTCATTGCATTCTGTAGGCAAAGAAATATTCAAATATATCCATACCTGGATGATTGTCTAATTCAGGCAGAAAGCCAGGACATACTTTTGAATCATCTGGCCTTTGTTCAAATGGTACTGACTTGTCTGGGGTACACCATAAACGAAAAGAAGTCACACCTGGTACCTTGTCTCAGAAAATTATATTCCTGGGAGCAAGCTCGAATACAACTTCCCAGATGGCTTTCCTCATGCCAGAGAAACAGACTCATTTTACAACCTACTTCAAACAAGTGGCCACAAAACCCCAGTTATCTGCAAGGCAAATACTGCAAGTCTTGGGGTTCATGGCCTTCTGCATTCTTCTAATTCCATATGCAAGGCTGCATATGAGGAAACTGCAATGGTATCTCAAAAGCATATGGTGTCAACATTCACAGGATCTAGAAGCTATGATTCCTATCATACCTTGCCTACGCCTAGAGTTCCTTTGGTGGGCAGAGACCTGCCACCAAAACAAGGGACTACCATTCACACTACCCCCTGCCACCCAAACCTTAACAGACACATCAGACTATGCATAGGGGGCTCACCTGGCAGGGAATTGCATTCAGGGCAAATGGAACCCAAGTCAAATGCCACCTACACATAAATCAAAAGGAAATATTAGCTGTACAGAATGCTCTGACAGCCTTCAAGGACCACCTTCTTCCAGGACAACTAATGGTAAAGACGGACAACACCACGGTCAAGTGGTACATAAACAAGCAGGGGGGTACACACTCTTAATCCCTCTGCAGACTAGCCATGGCATTGTGGAGCACAGCCTTGAGCTACCAAGAGAATATACAATCTCAATTCCTGCCAGGAAAACTAAATATACTGGCAGATGGACTAAGCAGAAACCTCATGGACCCACACGAGTGGAAACTGGAACCAAGGATTTTCAACATATTGACAAGCAAGTGAGGGAGCCCAGATACAGACCTGTTTGCCTCCCCCCAGAACCATCAATTGGACAAATTTTGCACAAGGATTCCCCACAAGCTAGCTTGGAAAGTGGATGCTCTATCCTTCAGCTGGAAATGCCTTTCCTCTTCTGCCTCTGCTCTCCAAGATACTACTAAAGATCAAACAGGGCAAGCCAAGGACGATTTTAATTGCACCAGACTGGCCACGCCAACACTGGTACCCCCTCCTGCGCAGTGTGTCACGCTTGCCCCGTGGCACCTGACTCGGACTCCTTCCCTATTGTCTCAGCAGGAGAACCAGATTCTGCACCCTCAGCTGCAAACCCTGAACCTAGCAGCCTGGCTAATTACCTAATCTCTCCTTAACCACCTCTCAGTAAATCAGTGATAGATATTATTTTAGAGGCTATGAGGCCGAGTACTACAAAATCTTATGCTGCAAAATGGAAAAGATTTTGTACCTGGAACCAATCTCACGGGATGAGCGCAGCAGTGCCCAGTTTACCTCAGATTCTACAATATTTGACTGATGTTTTATAAGGGCTTGTACTTTTCCTCCATCAAAATTCATGCCTCATCCATTTCAGCTCATTATAACACAGAGCCTCCCATCTTCTCTCACCCACTGCTCAAGCAGTTCCTCAGAGGGGCCAAAAATTTAAGGCCACCGAGGAGAGCTCCAACTCCAGCCTGAGACCTTAACTTCATCTTGGAGAAACTCATTCTTCCTCCTTTCGAGCAAGCTGCTACTGCAGTTTTAAAATTCCTTTCCTGGAAAACAGCTTTCTTTTTTGCAATCACGTCTGCAAGCAGGGTATTTGAGTTACAGTAATCTTGACCAGACTGAATTTCCAAAACAGAAAAGGCTTTAATGGAAAACCATAGAATAAAGAAACGGAAATAAAAAACGTACTACTTCTTAGCACTTTCACCCGTACTTTAAAACAGGCTTCATCAGAGATAATTTGTTACAATTGTAGATGACTTTTAAAACAGAAAACGTCATGCGCACACCTCCTTTTTCATTCTACAATCGTACAGGTATGGATTTAGTGAGTATTATCATTCGTAACAACAATCGTTTAATTGAAATTTTAAAAGAACTGGATCAGCTTAACAGTATTACCAAGGATCTTTTATTTGAATTTAACAAGAGTAAATTTGATAAAATATTTTTAGACATGGATTCTTTTGTTAACAAGGGATTGGCTATCAAATCAGACAAACTCAACAGGGACAGCAATGATTATGCCAACAACCGAGTGTTTGTTCACTTCAAAGAATACAAAAGTAGTCTGGCCAGACTTGTAGTAATAAACAAAGGGGTTGGACATTCCAACTCCTCAGTAGTTAAAAGCAGTACGAATTATGAGGTTATGGTTGACAATATTGACAATTATAGCGACAATGGCAATGATGATTTTTTAGAAGACTTTCAGGTAAGGCACTCGGAAAGAATTTGGGAGCGCAACCAAGGCATAGTACAGCAGGAACAGTTCAGGGGAGAGGACAGAGACCGCCTGCACTTCGGAGGTGGTCACAGAAAAATTATTAATTGATACTAATGGTTTTGGCACAGTGATTGGAACGGAGATGACTATAGATGACAGTCTTATGACTAGTGACCAAAACCCTGCTGAACTTTCTGATGACATTAATAACGTTATGTTTGGTAACACTGAAATCGATAGTCTTAATATATGTTCATTTTTCGTAGATGAAATGCACACAGAAATTGATTGCAATGACCAAATGCTTGACTACAATGTTGACTACAATGTTGACTTTAATGCGAGTTTTACTGATCAAGAAATAGATACTAGCCTAAACAGTTGTATTAAATATGACAATATGTGCATATATAATTTTACAGATTTACAGTTGAAAAAAAGGTTTCAAATTTGTTCCCACCTTCAAACATGAGGTGGCAAAAGTATTGTTGAATTTGAAACTATACACCAGACAACTAAATTTTACTATGTTTTTTTCTAAAAATCATAGTCCATGATTAGATAGAAATATATCACTTAAGAGGTCAAGTTTATTCATTCCCCGGTGAATCCCAATATTCATTTGTTTGAACAAATGTGTGAGTCACAATTTAGGAGACTATTTAAAAAGAAGATTAAATTTGAAGATAATTTGACATCAGGTGAAAGGTTTTGTCTTGCTGAATTAACAAGTAATAAGAACTACAGGGTAATGAAACCCGGTAAAGGGGGAGGGGTTGTTGTTATGTTGAACACTGACTATACTGATAGTATGTTCAATTAGTTAAATGATGACAGCACATACACAAGAGTATCTATGTACGAAGTTAACAGAGCCTATGCTAAAATAGACTGGCACTTATATGAGTGGCTGATGGAGGGTAGTATTGATAAAATTAAATGTGAATACTTATTAGTAGATTTCCCAGTATTACCATCGCTATTTGGGATTTCAAAAATACATAAAAATCCCAGACACCCACCCTTTCGACCAATTGTCAACTAGAGGCTCAAAAACAGAAGCTATAGCTTCTTTTGTTGACTTCTACAGTAAACAAGTTCTGAATATATTCCCTCATATCTTGAGAGACTCATGGCATTGTTTGGAGATAATTAACAAGCTAGACATGAATGAAAAATGTGTGATGGTAACTATTGATGTGATCAATTTGTTTACCATTATGCCACATGATCAAGGCCTTGAAATGTTTAGCAACAGTTTGGTGAAGTTTAGTAATCTTACTGGAAGTAAAGTTAATTTGATCACTGACCTAGTTGAAATTGTCCTGAACAACAATTTTCTTTTGTTTGAGAGTGAACTTTTCAAACAAATAAAAGGAGTAGCAATGGGAGCCAAGTGTGCACCAGTATACGCCAATTTAGTTTTGGCCGACTGGGAAGCAGGTTTTTACTTCCAAGTTTATGAAAAATATAAAACTATATCTGCGCTTCCTGGACGATATTCTGATTTTTGGACAGCGTTAGAAGAAGAAGTTTATGAATTTATTGAATACATTAACAACTCCACTACGTTTTTAAAGTTCACCTACAAAATTCATTATGAGATTTGTAACTATTTAGATCATTTATTGTTACATGACAAAGAAAAGAATATGATGGAATCCAGTTTGTATAGGAAAAAAACTTATTCCAATTCATTTTTGCATTTTGGGAGTTATCACCCCTTTTTCCAGAAAAAGAATATAATTAAGGGTCAAATGGTGAGACTTTCAAGATTAGTAAGTGAAGACAATTTGTTTGATACAGAGCTCACCAAATTGGTCAGTATGTTTTCTGAGCGGGGGTACCCCATGGACATTTTACAAAACAAATTTGTTGTGAAAGAGACAAAAGGGAAAACAATTTTTAAATCTATATTAAAAGGAGGGTTGTTGAACACAGGGAAGGAGCTTATTTCCACTAGAGAAGTTACTAAAGAAGGCAATAGAAGGGCAATGATCCTGCCATACAACCCTTTAGCAGGACAAATAAAGTCCATTTTAATGGATACATGGGACAGTATCAGCATATTGGGCAACAAACCCTTTATTACTTATAGTCGAGGTAAAACCTTGAAGGAAATAATGGAGATGGACAACACGGTTAATGTGTATAAGAATTCAAAGATGAGTAATGCGGGTCCTGTGGAGCTTGTACATTTATTAATAATGGACCGTATCTTGTAGTTCACAATTTTAGTAGGACACACTGAGCAGTAGATGAGAGTTGTTGACCACAACTGTTAGCTGAGATATGTAAGTATCCTGTTTTTTTTTTTTCGATTATTTATACAGATTATTGTTTCTAACAAGTAATATATAGCACTTTTATTGCCTGCTTTTTAGTCTTTGAGTGTATTTTATTGCTATTAACTAATCTGCACAAGTAACTGATTTGTTTGCAGTTAAAAGCATTCTGTATCTTTACAAATCTTTATCTGTTTAAAAACTTTCATTTGTGGCTTTCTCTAGTGCTTACTGTCTGTAGGCTATTGTTTTTGTCCCCACTCCCCCTCCCAGTTGGTGTCTTGCTGTTATACTTTGTGGCTTTGCAGTTGCCTGCCCCTACTGTAAATCTGATCTGTGACACTCCTCCCAGTCTAGTGTCATTAGCTCATTCTACCTAATACAGAGAGAACATTGGATAAGGCATTCTGTTTCTCCTTTTTCCCTTTCAAAAAAAAAAATTTTTTTTTTTTTGCCTGAATCTCCTTGTGTTCTGACTGTGCTTCTCAAACATTTTGGAATATTTCAGAGCATTTATTATAACTGTAATTGCCTTAATATTGCTACAACTCAAGTGCTCTAGGTTGCACTGCATCTGAGGTGTTTGTGTGTTTTAGCTGCTTTTCTGTATATATAGACTTCTCTGTTTCTTTAAGCTCTGCAAAGTTGTTTTATTGCATTCTTGCCTGTATTTCTGAGCTTTTTGCACTTTTAAAGTTTGTTTTTGACTAGTTTAACTGGTAGGCTACACACTCAAGTGCGCTAGCCGAATTAAAGCATATACTGTGTTTCTGTACCTAATTTCTGCTACTTTATATATATATAAAAAAAAAAAAGAGAGAGAGAAAAACAAAAAAAAATATCCTTGTTTCCCGCCTTTACTGAACTAGAATAGTCCAGTCTTCAGGTATTGCTGATGTCTGGGCTGTGTCATAGTTCCTGTGTTGCCCATAACCATATTTGGATAGGAGGAAGCTTCTTTGTTCACCAGTGAGAGTGGGGAGCTCTGAGCAGCCTTATCTGTCCCTTGAGGAGTGGTTCCAGCCCAGTGACTTGTAGCTTATTGGCCGTTTTGGGCCATTTCCCATCTCTTTCTTAACCCCCTGCTTTAAAGCCAGCTTTAGCGCACTTTTGCGCTTGTAATTTAAAGTTTGTCCTGTTTGTTGCATTTACCTGTTGAGGCTACACACTCAAGTGCGCTAGCCTGTGTTACATATTTATTGCATTTTCCTGCTGTTTGTCGCAAAAAAGAAAAAAAACAAAAAAATTATCCTTGTTTCCAGTCTTTCCTGACCTAGAGTAGTCCAAATACAGGCTTTGCTGTATTCTGGACTTTTGGAAAGTTCCTGTGTTGCCCATTTCCTTTCTTGGATAAAGGGAGGCTTCTTTGTTCACCAGTGGCAGTGGGGAGATTAGAGCAGCCTATCTATCCCTGGAGGAGTGTTCCCAGCACAAGAATCGGGTAGTCTATTGGCCGTTTTGGGCCAATTTCCAGCTCTTTCAAGTCCCCCTGTATAAAACCCACTTTGGCACGTTTTTTGCGCTTGTTACTACTCAGCTAAGCTCCTCGTGGTCCTGCAGAGTGGTGCTAGCAGCAGAGAGGCTAAAAGCGCGACTGCTAACCTGATAAGTGTTTTTTTTTCCTGCTACTACCTGGGCGACTGTCCAATCTAGCTAAACTGCAAGTATTTCTGCTTCTTGAGCTGTTTTAAACTGTTTAAAGTTGTTTTTGCACCTGCACTTTTAAAGTTTGTCCTGTTTGTTGCATATACCTGTTGAGGCTACACACTCAAGTGTGCTAGCCTCTGTTACATATTTATTGCATTTTCCTGCTGTTTGTTGCAAAAAAGAAAAAAAAACAAAAAACTTATCCTTGTTTTCCCGTCTTTCCTGACCTAGAGTAGTCCAAATACAGGCTTTGCTGTATTCTGGACTTTTGGAAAGTTCCTGTGTTGCCCATTTCCTTTCTTGGATAAAGGGAGGCTTCTTTGTTCACCAGTGGCAGTGGGGAGCTTGGAGCAGCCTATCTATCCCTGGAGGAGTGTACCCAGCACAAGAATCTGATAGTCTATTGGCCGTTTTGGGCCAATTTCTAGCTCTGTCAAGTCCCCCTGTATAAAACCCGCTTTGGTGCAGCTTTGCGCGATTTTGCACATAGCGCACCATCGGACAGCTCCGCATAATTGGGTTTAAACCATTCTCGGCTCCACAAAGTCTGCTCTTCACTTTTTCCCTTAGAACTGAAATAGTTCTCATAATAAACATCCTATTCCTACTCTAAAGCCTGGCACTTGCTCACTAAAGCAATTATACAAGTCAGCACTAAAAAATTAAAAGCACTACACCCTTACAAACTCCCCTTGAGTACATTGTTCCCCATTGGCCCTTTTATTCAATTATAAAGGAATTCCCAATACTATTCTAGCCTGTCCAAAGGTCAGTTGTCAATCTCCTCTCCAGTCCAGCTGGTGAATCTGGGAATCTTGAGGCAATGTTACAACTGCCTCATGTACACAGACAACCCTCTCCTCCTCCCAACAAATTCCAATACGTGAGAGATGCAACCATATAGCCAAACTGGAGGCTAAGCTCTCTCAACTCAGTACTAGTGTAACCAGTCAAGAGAAGGAAACCACACTCACTACAATTCCAATCTCACATAGACCTACCACGACAGCAAACCAAACACATAAACACACAAAAACATACTCAGAGGCTCTAAATAAAAATCTGCCTAAGCAGCAGAGACCTCCAAAGCAGACACCCAAGCAACCGCTACCCCAAAACAAAACACGTGCAACACATAGCTCACAAAGCCAGTGTGCTGAACAGTCACATCCCTTAAGGCTAAACAACACACCTGATACACTTTAATAGGTGACTCTATCGTCAGACACACTGACGTCCCGCTCACCAGGCTGAACAAGGAGAAGGTCACAGTGAGCTGCCTGTCGGGCACTAGGATCTGCCACATAACACAAGCACTCAGGTCACTCCAAGGCAAGTACAAATATGACTCAGTCATTGTCCATGCTGGTGTGAATGACCTGAGACGTACCTTCCTGGACTACATGAAAAGAGACATAGAGGAGCTCTCTGAGCATGTAGCCCAGGCCGGTATGACCCTGACCTTGAGTAGCATCTTACCCTCATCAAGAATGATGCCACAATATGAAGACAAGATGATCAATTTCAACAATTGACTTAAGTATTGGTGTCATTCAAAGGGGATCCAATGCCTGTTAGCCTGGGATGACATGCTCGACAAGCCACAATGCTTCGCTAGGGACGGCTTGCACCTGTCACCCCTGGGCTTTCGGATATTGGCAAAGGCTCTTGCCACTCCCATAGTGCATTTTTTAGGCAAGGATCAAAAGACAAACCCACCTCCATAGGTATCACAAGGGATAAGAAACTAAGAGTAATGCTACTCAACGCCAGAAGTCTAAACCTCAAGATGCATGCACTCGAAACTCTCCTTAGCATGGAGAACATCGATATCTCTGCAGTAACAGAAACCTGGTTCAAGGCTCCCAAGAGCACCCCAGCACTACCAGGCTATACCTCATACCATGCTTTTCGGACCCAAAACTTGGACCAAACCACAAAAGGAGGGGGAGTATCAATATTCGTCAAAGATGCCCACACCTCCAGGTTGGTGGCACAGCACGAAGCATCAGAGACTATCCATGTGCAACTAACAGTGGATAAAACTGCCTTCCAGTTTATAGCCTGCTACAGACCACCCTCCCAAACCCAGGAACCCCACTCGGCCTTCCTGAGAACACTGGAAAATATGAAGGTCTCTCCAAACACCATTATATTGGGCGACTTCAACTACCCAAACATAGACTGGTAGCATTACTCTAGCTCCAGCACCATAGCCCAAAGGTTCCTAGAATTTATAAACTCAAATGCTATGGAACAACTTGTTACCACTCCCACAAGAGGGGAAAACATACTGGACCTGATCATCACCATCATGGGGGCTCTATTCTCCAGACCAGAAGTGTATCCCTCACTGGTAAGATCATACCATAAACTGATCTCACTGGATATTCACATCCCGACCCCACCCCCTGCCCAGAAAACCACAGTGAAAAACTTCTCTAAAGCAAATTTCACACTCCTCAAAACCGAGGTAGAATCCTTCAAAGCCCCCGGGCCTGTGGAAAATACGGCCCAGACCACAGAATCCTTTATAAACGCATTCTATGAACACCTTCAGGAATGCATGGATCATGCAATCGCAAATAAAACCAAGACCCAATCCTCCAAAGGCAGGTGTCCTGTTTGGTGGACCCCAGCCATAAACAAACTATACAATAGAAGGAGGAAGCTACTACATGATAGAGCAAAATCCCAAAAAGGGAGGGCATCTCTGATCAGCATTAGCAAAAAACTACGGGCACTCATAAAATCGTCTAAGGCCAGCTTCGAGAGAAAAATTGCACAGGACACTAAAGATAATCAAAAGGCTTTATTTAGTTATGTTAGGAACCTGGGTGGGAATTCCCAGATATGCTCAGAATTAGTCCAACATGACAAAAAATAAACCGAACCCACAGACATTGCCAACATCCTAGCTGACAGGTTCAGAGCAAACTCCCCCCCCCCCCCTCCCCACCAAAAGGGCAAATATCTATCCCAGCAGAGTGCTGCCCCCCTGACATCTCAAATGCTCAGGTAAGAGCCGCCCTCTCCAAAGCAAAAAACACAGCATCAATGGGACCAGATGGTGTCCCGGGCTGCATCCTACATGAACTCCAAGAAGAGCTAAACCCAAACATAAAACTACTGTTCAATCTCAGCCTTACTACAGGATATGTACCCAGAGAGTGGCGTACAGCAACAGTGGTCCCTCTCCACAAAGCTGGTGCCTCAACGGATCCTGGAAACTATCGCCCCATAAGCCTGACTAGGTTGGTCTGCAAAGCTATGGAAAGGATCATCATGGACCTCATAAATAAAGATATTGGGGACCTACAGACACTGGATCCTTCCCAGTTTGGCTTTGTTAAGGGCAGATCCTGCCTCTTAAACCTGGTTGATTTCTTTAGTCACCAAGGCCATTGACGAGGGGAAGGTGGTCCACACAGCCTACCTGGACCTCGCAAAAGCCTTTGATACAATACCCCACTCTGGCATTATAGATAAGCTCACCAGCTTAAATATAAACCCCTATGTCACTAGATGGGTTGCAAACTGGCTCAAGGACAAGAACCCACATGGTTAGAATTGCTGGAGCCATGTCAGACTCCAAACCAGTTACAAGTGGCATCTCACAAGGCTCAGTCCTGGGACCTCTCTTGTTCGGTATATATTTCTCGGAGGTACAGGCCAACACGGAAGGACTGTGGCTGACCAAGTTCGCAGATGACTGCAAACTAGGCGCCATAATCGACTCTACAGCCGACACAAGCATCCTACAAAAGGGCCTCATAGAAACAGACAACTGGTGCCAGAGCCATGGCCTCAAGCTAAACGCCAAAAAGTGTATAGTCATCCCCTTTGGCAAAAACAAAGTGCCCACAAATTACCACATAGGTGGTAATCCATTAAGTATGGAAGAAGTAATTGGGGACCTGGGGACCCAAGTTGATAGCAATCTCTCATTTGAAAACCACGTGGCCAAAGTGGTTAGAAAAACATTTTATATAGCCCACCTAATCATGAAGGGATTCACATCTAGATCAGGGAGGTCATCGTGCCTCTTTACTCATCCCTCATCAGGCCCATAATTGAGTACAATGCCCCTTTTGGGATGTACCTTACTAGACACCTGCAGCAACTGGAAAGACCCCAAAAGTACCTCACCAAGAGGAACAAAGGGTTCAAACAGATGCCATATGCTGCCCGGATAAAGAAACTCCAGCTCTACTCAGTGGCATACTGCCTGCTCAGAGGCGATCTGTGCCTGACGTATAAAGCCATGTCCAACCCGGAATTAATGGACATGCTGCACCTCAGAAAATCCAAATCCCATCGAGCTACGCGCTCGAGAGTCTTGAACCTCAGCACTGAAATAAATAGGACATGCTGGAGGGACAGATTCATAACCCAGAGGCTCCCTTCACTCTGGAATAAAATCCCAGTCCAGGTTAGGTAGAGTCCCTCATTGACTCTCCAAGAGGAATCTTGATGAGTGGATGGGAGATCGTAGGTTTACCCCGGGTATCACTTCTGTGTCACTGTTAGACAGAGGCACAGTATACTAACCTCGAAAAAGGGCATAGCAAAATTCATTTAAAATGGGTGGCGAATGCCAAACACACTCTGGCTAGGTTTATAAATGCCCTAGGGCTGATAGCCTAGTATGAACCTATGAATAAAATGTCCAGGTTATGTTAATTGTAACACAAAAATGGTGATTTACATTGCTACTTGTGTAAGTTGCTCAACATTCTGTATAGGAAAAACTATTAGAAAATTGAGGTTGAAAATAAACGAACACATAAGAGATATCAAAAACAAAAAAAGTTCAAATGCCCTATATTTGCATAGCCAGGTTTTTTTGAATTTTAACAAATTTATATTTTTTGTTGTCGATAGAGTTCCATACAACGATAGAGGGGGTGATGCCAAGACAGTTTGAGGTAAAAGAATGTCTTTGGCAACTTAGACTAGATGCCTCAAAACCACCGGGAATTAATGATCATATTTCTATTTCAAGCATTTTAAAATTAAAATCTTATTGTATCTAACCAAACAGTTAAACAAGGGTATTTAATTACAATAGTTTTTACTTTTAATAGGTTTAATGGAATGATAGAAGTTTTTAATACATAAGGTTAGTACAATACATACATATATTCTACATTTTGTATTTTATAAACAACTGTTTTGTTTTTTAAAAGAAAATTTTTTAACTGTCATTTTGTTTAGAGTATTTTAAGAACATGAATGAATTTTAGCGAGTTCTTTTTAGTATTCATGACGTTTTGGGTGTGATTGGACGAAAAAGGGAATGAAAAAGGAGGTGTGTGCATGACGTTTTCTGTTTTAAAAGTTATCTACAATTGTAACAAATTATCTCTGATGAAGCCTGTTTTAAAGTACGGGTGAAAGCACTAAGCAGAAGTACGTTTTTTATTTCTGTTTCTTTATTCTGTGGTTTTCCATTAAAGCCTTTTCTGTTTTGGAAATTCAGTCTGGTCAAGATTACTGGTTTGGAGCCGTGTTCAGTTTATTGTTAGCGGTATCTCAAGTTACAGGCCCTTATGGTAGTGGAGCCTTTCATCATCTTTCAAGCAGACAGTGTCCCTCAGAACCAATCCCTCCTTCATGTCCAAGGTGGTATCCAGTGTGGCGCTTAATCAGTCCATTCATTTGCCTACCGTCTTTCCTAATCCACAGAACAAAGGGGAACTGATACTGCACTCCTTAGATGTGCACAGACAACTTAGATTCTACTTGGACATGACTAAACCTCAAAGGAAATCTGAACAACTGCTGGTGACATTTGCTGCAGGGACAGAGGGGAAACCTATTTCAAAGTAAACCATTTCAAAATGGATAGGCCACTGCATTCATTTCTGCTATAAGCACCATGGAAAACCTATCCCATAACACATCAGACCCCATTCAACCAGGGCTGCATCTACCTGTACAGCCTTTCTCAGGGGTGTCCCTACAAGGGACATCCTAGAATCTGCTACCTGGAGTTCTGTACATACTTTCACCAAGGATTATCATTTGCCATTTTTCTCTAAATCCAGAGCTGGTTTTCCCACTGCAGTCTTGCAGGGCCTTATAGCTGGTCCGAATTCTGTTTAAATTCCTCCTCCCAACCTTAGCTTTGGGAATCTACCCAAATGCAATGACTGCAACAGTGAAACACGACGAACATAGTACAGTTTTGTACACTTATCATAAATGTAGATGTTCGCGTGTGTTCACTGTTGCAGTCCTGGATGATCTTCGTGTTTCACTTTTGCAGTCATTCCATTTGGGTTATCTTCTTGCTGGTAGTCCTCAGTCGGCCTGAATAAGAAAGTCTTGGGTCCTGCTTTGGTTGCTGTCCCTTCTGAGACGTCAGGTCGTCAGGGGTATAAAACATGCAGCTGACGCCATTACATCATTCTCTCTTGCCATGCGGTGCCCGAAGCAGAAGCAGTTTGCAAGTGCCGGACGGCCGACTCCTGAAATTTTCTTTTTCTAGTCTCAGAACCGAAGTCTTCAAGTAAAGCTAAGTACCCCATTGGGGAAACTTTTTCTTGCTCCTTACCGATGTCAGTGAAAGTTAATAATTGCATTACTTGTGGAAAGCAAATACCTCATAAAGATTTTCATTCGTACTGTATTCCTTGCCTAGGCCCTGACCACGTTGTACCTTGCTGTCGGTTTTGTGCTTTAATCAGCGCACTATCCATCGTCTGTATATTTTCGCCTCTAAATATTTCGGTTCTCTGTTTAATTATCCAGAAATGTCGGTTAGCCATCCGACTACTGGGATTCCGTAAAAACGCAAAGATAAAGACAGAGACAGGCCGCCGAGGTCCAAAATTACACTTCTCCTAAGCCAGTTGCCAGTACTCAGTGAGGCGCTTTTGCAGCCCCTGATGCCCGCTACTTCTAATTCGCAGTCCTCTACTGAGACCCATTCTGAGTCTGGTATGCTGCGCGATGCTTCAGCTATGAAACCCGCAGATGTCTCTACCTTGGATGGGTCCGGAGCCGCTGTGCAGGCACCTGCTTCTGAGGGTGTATCAGGCCTACGGACTTGCATATTAAACAGATGCCTCCTTTACTTGGGCCTACATCTCGATCCATGCCTAAAAAAAGACGACGCTCAGGCCACATGCTCAGGCCTCTATGCCTAAAAAACAAATAAGAATGGCTGAAGATCTAATAACTCTAATCAGGGTTAGCCACCCCCCCCCCCCTTCTAAGAGGCCTAGGACTGAAGTTAATTATGAATTTTCTGATCAGGATTCTGTTTTTTTCTAATTCTTCTGATGATCTGAATTTGCCCTTATCTACTTATGAAGATTCTGATGCAGAGGACTCCATTCCCTCTGCTTCCCCTCCTGAGGATTTTTCTTTTGGGGAAACCTTACATACTCTAAGGGAGCATTTCCTCTAGGAAAGCCAGTATTTTTCTGCTTCAAAAACGAGGCTTAAGGATTTCCTTCTAACTCAGCATAGGCCTTTAGCTATTCCTCCTGTACTAGATATTGTTGATGCTTTTTCGGAATCTAGTTTAACCCCTGGTTCCCTGCATCCTGTTCCCAGAAAGCCTGACAGATACTACAGGATGTTCATCGTGTCACACTTGGGTTATTTTGCCGTCAGGCTGTCCCGCAGTCGGCCAGAGTTCCAAAGTCTTGGTCCGGTGTCGGTTGCTGTCGCCTCCTCCCTGACGTCAGTGCGACAAGGGTATATAAGAAATAGCAGACGCTATTTTTTTCAGTCTTTCTTGCCGCGCGGTGCCTCGAAGCAGAAGCAGTTCGCAAGTGCCGGTCAGCCGACTCCTGAGATTTTCATTCCAAATCCAGAACCGAAGTCTTCTAATAAAAAGCTAAGTACCCCGTTGGGGAAACTTTTTCTTGCCTCAGACCGATGTCAGTAAAAGTTAATAACTGTATTTCTTGTGGGAAGCAAATACCTCATAAGGATTTCCACTCCTATTGTATTCCATGCCTAGACCCTGACCACGACGTCACTGGTTGTCGGTTTTGTGCTAGGTTTAACAAGCGCACTGTTAAACGTCGGTTTGATTTTGCCCGACATTATTTTGGTAGAAAATTCAATTACACCATGCCGTCGGAAATTCCGACGACCGCAATGCATAAAAAGTGCAAGGAGAAGGACAGGCATCCGAGGTCCAAAACGGACGACGAAGCCTCTTCTAGGCCAGTTGCCAGTTCTCCAGTTTTCAGCGAGGCGCCTAGCAGCCCCCGACGACCGCTTCCACAGACCGCTTCCGACTCGCACGTGGAGCTGGCTGGGCCTTCGGATGCACTAGGCCTTCAGTTTACTGATTCTAAACCTACAGAGGAAACCGAAGTAGCTGAGCAGTCCACAGCTATGGAGGGTGTTTTCAGACCTACCCAGTTAACTATTAAACCCTCTGTTAAGCCTAAGCCCCCCTTAAAGGCTAAGAAACAGACACAACTCTCTCCAGGACAGGCTTCCATGCCTAAGAAACAAATGCTAAAAATGACCGAGGACCTAATCACCCTTAACAGGGGGTCCCATCCCCCTCCTGATAAAAGGCCCAGGCAGGATGCAGACTATGAATCTTCTGACCAGGTGTCCATTTCCTCTGACTCTTCCTCGGACCTAGGATATTCTTTACCCCCTTATGAGGATTCTGATGCTGAGTAATCTATTCCATCAGCCTCTCTGCCTGAGGATTACTCCTTTGGGGAGACTTTACATACCATGAGAGAGTATTTTTATTGGGAAGGCCAGGATTACTCAGAATCAAAGAGACTTACTTTTGTTGCCCCAACACAGACCCCTTGCTATCCCACCAGTTTTAGACATTGTGGATGATGTGTACACTGAATCCAGTTTGAACCCGGACTCCTTACCCCCAGCCCCAGTTAAACCTGATAGATATTAGAGTCCCTGACTCTCCCAAATTTCTGTACAAAAGCCCTGTTGCTGACCCTGAAACTATTTCTCAGGGACCCAAAGGGATTAAGGCCTCATCAGCAAAAACCCAGTTCCCTCTGACAGAGATTCCAGAGCATTAGCCAGATGGGGAAAGAAGGTATATACGTCTGCAACTTTAACAATAAGAGCCTTGAATTGCCAGTTTCACATGCTAAAATATCAGCAATTTTTGATGTCTCAGTTGAAGCAAAAGATGCTTCCATATTCAGATCCTCCCAAATGCTTCCAGATTCAGATCCTCCTAACTTGAAAGAAATGCAGGATTTATTGCATGCAGCTGAACAAGTAGGAAAACATACTTTGCAATGTGGGTTTGATTCCTTAGAGGCCTCCTGTAGAGCAGCAGTTACAGGCTCTGTCATTAGAAGGCATGCTTGGTTAAAAGAACATACGTTACCAGATCTTGTTAAGGTCAAATTATTGGATGCACCTTTGCAGCGGGATGTGCTGTTTGGAGTTAAGGCAGAGGAGGTATTAATGAAGATGGAGGATAAAGCAAAATCTATGCAAACGGTGAAAGATTTCTTTACAGGTTCAGCCTCCTCGTTTTAGCAGAAGTTGGCCAACAAAGAATTGGTCCTTTCCAGTCACAGATAGACCTCAAAAGGGCAGATACAGATGTCCAAGAGGTAGAAGTCAGACACAAGGCCCTTACAGGCCTCGACAATGGGGCACACAGGCCAAAAAGAAGGGGAAGATGGGCCTCAACCTTATAAAAAACAGCCTCAATGACTTTCCACTACAGCTGCCAAACAGCTCTCTCTTGGCAGCCCCCTTCGGAGGAAAACTGGCACTTTTCTATCACAACTGGCATTGCATCACCAAAGACAAATGGGTTCTCAACATTGTATCTCAAGGTTACAGGTTCCATTTCCACACCTTTCCAAGGCTAAAGAATGCCAAATCTGCCACCAAATCAATGGGCAGAGGCTCAAAAACAAATTACAGCACTCATGGACATGGGAGCTATTCAAAAGGTACCACCACAGAGACAAGGATTTAACTCAAGACTCTTTCTGGTTCCCAGAAAGGACAAAGCCTGGAGACCCATTCTGGACCTTTCTACACTAAACACTTACCTGGATGTTCCAAAATTCAAGATGTTGACACTACAGCAGCTTCTACCCATGCTGGGCAAGAAAGCTTGGCTTGTGACTTTGGACCTCAAAGTGGCATACCTGCATGTCCCTATCAGACAAAATTGCAGAAGATACCTCAGATTTCTTGCTGGTTCAATGCATTATCAATTCTCTGCACTGCTCTTTTGCTTATCTACTGCGCCCAGGGTCTTCACAAAATGCCTGGCACCAGTAATTGCATTTTGCAGGCAAAAAGGAATTCAAAGTTATCCATACTTGGACGACTGCCTGATTCAAGCCGAGAGCAAGGACATTCTATTAAAGCATCTGGCGTATGTAAAAAATGTTAAGTTGCCTGGGGTACACAGTAAACGAAAAGAAATCAAAGTAGTGCCCTCACAACAGATAATATTTCTGGGTGCCAGCTTGAACACAACGGCCCAGATGGCTTATCTCACGCCAGACAAGCAAGGACAACTTACTCAATATTTTCAATTAATGGCAACAAAGACCCAACTCCCTGCAAGAAAAATTCTGCAGGCCTTGGGCTACATGGCATCTTGCATACTACTGATTCCATATGCCAGACTGCATATGAGGAAACTACAATGGTACCTAAAGAGTGTATGGTCTCAACACTGTCAAAGTTTGGAAACAGTTATACCACTAATTCCTTGCCTACAACAGGAGTTTCAATGGTGGGCACAAGCTTGTCACCTCAACAAGGGACAGCTTTTCACTCAACCCACAGCCAGGCAGACACTGACAACAGATGCATCGGATTATGCCTGGGGAGCACACATGGCAGAAAAATGTATCCAGGGTGAGTGGCCCACAGAGCAAAGACATCTCCACATCAATCAAAAAGAGATGCTAACTGTACAAAATGCTATTATAGCTTTCAAGGACCTACTGCATCCAGGACAATTACTATTAAAGACAGACAACACCACAGTTATGTGGTACATAAACAAGCAAGGGGGCACACACTCCTACCCCCTCTGCAGACAAGCCATGACCTTTGTGGTTCACAGCTCTAAACTACCAAGTTCATCTGCAAGCACAATACCTGCCAGGGGATAAAAATACACTGGCAGACGACCTAAGCAGAAACATTATGGACCCACACGAATGGGAACTGAACCCACAAATATTCAGAATGATAACACAAAAATGGTGGATCCCGGACATAGATCTGTTTGCTACCCCAAAGAACTGCCAATTACAGAAATTCTGCACAAGGAGCTACCATCCACAAGCATGGAAAGTGGATGCCCTCTCATTCAGCTGGAAAAAACTGCAGGTATACGTTTTCTCCCCTTTACCTCTCCTTCCAAAGGTACTCATAAAAGCCAGGCAGGAAGAGCCAAAAATTATCCTGATTGCACCAGACTGGCCACGCCAACACTGGTAGACAATCATAAAAAACTTGACACAAGAAGCACCCTGGATTTTACCACAAATTCCACAGTTGCTGACAGTACAACAATCAGATACTTCACAGCCAGCTAAAGACCTTAAATCTAACTGCATGGAAAATTCCTTAGTCAAGCAAGCAGTGCCTATCTCCAAAGCTGTTATGGATGTCATTCTGGAGGCCGGAAGGCCTAGCACCTGGAAAGCATACTCAGACAAATGGAAGAGATTCTGTGCCTGGAACCAAGCTCACAGCCTTGACCCTCTAGTCCTAAACATTCCTCAGATACTGCAATACTTAACTGAGATGCTGGATAAGGGCCTCTCTTTTTCATCCATCAAGATACACGCCTCAGCTATTTCTGCTCATTACAACACGGATCCACCAATTTTTTCTAATCCTTTGCTCAAACAATACCTCAGAGGGGCTAAAAACATAAGACCGCCTCGTAGAGCACCAACACCTACTTGGGACCTGAATTTTGTTTTGGAAAAATTAACTTTACCTCCTTTTGAGCCAGCAAACACAGCAGAATTAAAATACATCTCTTGGAAAACTGCTCCGCTACTGGCAATAACATCAGCATGAAGAGTTTCAGAATTACAGGCACTAATGGCAATGAAACCTTTCCTCATCTTAAACCAGGACAGGGTGTCTTTAAGAACCAACCCTACATTTATGCCAAAGGTGGTATCAGGTGTAGCTCTAAACCAAACTATTCACTTGCCAACTTTTTACTTAAAACCACAGAACAAAGGGGAGAGACTACTACATTCTTTGGACATTCACAGGCAGTTACGCTTCTACTTGGACAAAACCAAAGCTTTCAGAAAGTCTGAGCAATTATTGGTAGCATACACTGCAGGAGCACAGGGAAAAGCCATTTCAAAGCAGACTATTTCAAAATGGATAGGACACTGTATATGTTTCTGCTATACCCACCATGGGAAACCTGTACCTAGCAGCATTAGATCTCACTCCAACAGGGCAACAGCCACTTCAATTGCCTACCTCGGAGGAGTACCTACCAAGGATATTTTGGAAGCAGCAACACAGAGTTCTGTGCATACCTTCACCAAACATTACTATTTGCCTTTATACTCCAAATCCAGAGCTGGCTTCACTGCTGTACTGCAGGGCCTTATAGCCACCCCTGATGCTTTATAGACCCAGCCTCCCTACCTCAGCTTTCGGATTCCACCCAAGTGTAATGACTGCAGCAGTGTAATACGATGAACATAGTACAGTTTTGTACCTACCATAAATGTACTTTCTGGTATTTACCTAGGGCATATACCCTTTATTACCTATGGGGAGTATTTGCTAGTAACTAAAAATGGTTGTTTGCTTTTCTTTTGTATTTTTTACTAGCAATTTGTATTGCCTACCTATTTGGGGGCACCTAACATCTGGGGCAAGAAAAACTGAAGAAAATGGCGTCAGCTGCATCTTGTATACCCCTGTCGCACTGACGTCAGGGAGGAGGAGACAGCAACCGACGCCGGATCAAGACTTTGGAACTCTGGCCTACTGCGGGACCGCCTTACAGCAGGATAACCCAAGTGTAATGACTGCAGCAGTGTTTACACTCGAACATCTACATTTATGGTAGGTACAAAACTGTACTGTCCCCGAGTCCCACAGTTTCTTTTTAAAAATCCTATTGCAGATCCAGAGACTGTTTCACAGGGGCCCAAGGGCATTAAAGCTTCTACTGCTAAAATCCTATCCCTTCTGATAGAGACTCCAGGGTGCTGGATAGATGGGGTAAGAAGGTTTACACTTATGCAACCTTGGCCATTAGGGCTTTAAACTGCCAGTTTCATATGTTAAAGTGTCAGCAACATGTTATTGGACTGCTTAAACAGAAAAGTATGTTGATTCCTGACTGTGTGGAAAATAAAGAATTAAAGGATTTAATGCATTCTGCTGAACAAGTTGGAAAACGTACTTTGCAATGTGGTTTTGACTCATTATTGGCCTCTTGCAGGGCTGCTGTTACTGGGTCTGTGCTCAGAAGGCATGCTTGGCTTAAGGAGCAATCTTTGCCTGATCATGTTAAAGCTAAATTGTTGGATGCTAAATTGTTGGATGTTCCTTAAAATCAGGACTGCTTGTTGGGCAAAAAGGCTGAGGAAGTTCTTGAAAAGATGCAAGATAAAGCTAAATCTATGCAAACTGTTAAAGATTTTTTTTACAAGTTCAGCCTCCTAGATTTAGTAGGCACTGGCCTGCTAAGAATTGGTCCTTTCCAGCCCCTTCCAGGTCTTCTCAAGCCAAACCCAGATACAGCAAAAACCCCAGGTTTCAGTTCCAGGGGACACACAGAACTAAGTAGTGGTGGGCCTCCACTTCCAAATCTGGGAATAATAAGACTCCCCCCATGGTAAACTGTCTCAGTGACTTTCTTTTAAAATTTCCAAGCACTTACCAACTGCCCCTTTTGGGGGGGATTGCTCTTCATGCAAACAATTGGGAACTCATTACCCAAGACATATGGGTTTTAAATATAGTGTCCCAGGGATACAGATTTCACTTCCACACGTTGCCAACACCAAGCGGGTGATCGGTCCTACCCCCAAATCAGTGGGCAGAGGCCCAAAAACAAGTACTTTCTCTCTTAAGCATGGGGGCTATTCATCTGGTACTAGAAGAGGAAAAGGGACAAGGTTTCTACTCGAGACTTTTCCTGGTACCCAGAAAAGACAATTCATGGCATCTTATCCTGGACCTGTCTACTCTAAACACCTTTTTGGAGATTCCAAAATTCAAGATGCTGACTCTTCACCCTTTACTTCCTATGCTAGGCAAAGATGCCTGGTTGGCAACACTAGATTTAAAAGAAGCATACCTGCACATCCCAATCAGGGAATTGTGCAGAAGATACCTACGCTTCAAAGCAGGCGACACGCACTATCAGTTCTCTGCACTGCCCTTTGGGTTATCTACTGTGCCCAGGGTATTCACAAAGTGCCTTGCTCCAGTTATTGCATTTTGCAGGCAAAGAAATATTCAAATATACCCATATCTGGACGATTGTCTAATTCAGTCAAAAAAAAAACCAGGGCATACTTCTGTATCATCTGGCTTTTGTACAAAGGGTTCTAACTTGTCTGGGGTACACCATAAATGAAAAAAAATTACACCTGGTACCCTGTCAACAAATTATATTCCTGGGAGCAAGCTTGAATACAACTTCCCAGATGGCTTATTTCACGCCAGAGAAACTAATTCATTTGACAACCTACTTAAAACAAGTGGCCACAAGACCCTGCATCTACAAGACAAATACTGCAAGCCTTGGGGTTCATGGCCTCCTACATTCTTCTATTTCCATATGCAAGACTGCAACAAGGCTGAGGAAGTTCTTAAAAAGATGGAAGATAAAGCTAAATCTATGCAGACTGTTAACTTCTCTACAGTTGTATCTAAAAAGCCTATGGTGTCAACATTCTCAGGGTCTAGAAACAATGTTCTTCCACCCTTTGAACCTGCAAATACTTGCGATCTGAAATATCTATCTTGGAAGACTTTATTTTTTTGTGGTCATTACTTCTGCCAGACAAATTTCAGAAATTCAGGCTTTATTGGTGAATCCTCCATATCTAATTTTTCATAGATTGAGATGTGTTGCTAAATAATGCATCCTTTTTACCCAAAGTTGTATCAGAATCCAACATTTACCAATCTATCAGCCTTCCAGTTTTCTTCCCAAATTATACAAACAAAGCCAAATATTTGTTGCATTTACTAGATGCGCACAGGCAATTACATTTCTACTTAGAACAAAGGATTTCACAAAATCAGATCAGTTGTTTCTTTTGCGGAAAAGAAATTGGGCAAGTCACTGTCTAGAGTTTCCCTAGCCAAATGGCTCACTAATTGCATTTCTTTCAGTTATGATGATGATTTGAATTTGCTCTTAAGTAAGTAATTGCATGCTCATTCTACAAGATCCATAGCAGCTTCTGTGGGTGATATTTGTAAAGCAGCAACTTGGGCTTCACCTCACACCTTCATACTTCATTACAAGCTTGACTTAGTTTCTAGAAGTAGGGCAATGTTTGGCTCAGTGGTGCTGAGTAATGTCCTTCCCTGAGACCACCCTAGGATTATAGTAGCTGGGGACTCTGTCCCATCAGTCAAGGACGGAATGAAAATTGACATCATCAGATAAAGAAATTATGTACTTGCTGTAACGTTCCATCCGTGTTGTCCATTTTTATTCCTGCTAGACTCCCACGCCCACCAACCCCCATCCAAAGTTGTCTGAAGAGCGAGTGGATAGAGCCAGTCTTGGGGTTTTTACCTTGCCCTTGAGTCCAGATATAGCTTTGTGCTTCCATTATCTGCTATATTTCTGATTCATTTTTTTTCTATACGAGTAAAGTGTTTGTTTTTTGATATAATCTTCAAACAAGATCTGAGGTAATGGGGGGGTGCATTCTGGGTAAGGGAGAAATTTGAGTTCAGGATTGCCACAAGTTTTTACAGCGGCCGAGTTGGATCCGAGAGCTCGGATCCGAACCCATCAGTCGAGGAGGAATGAAAATGGACAGCACAGATGGAATGTTATGTTAAGTACATAACCGCTTTCTCCCGCATTGTACTTGGTTGATTTCTCTGTGCACTTTACCTTACATTTGCTATTGTTTGTTTACACTTGGTGCCCCTTCACTGTTTGTCTCCTTCCCTCCTTACTCTAACCATCTCTTCTTATTGACCCTGTACTGTGCACATTATTATTACTATTATTGCTTCATTCCTATTTTCACAACGTTTTGTTTGTATTCATAATACTTCTCATTAACTTTGTATGCTGGCATTTGTTTTCCCAGGCTGAAACTGAAATAGTTTCAGTTGGATCAGTGCTCTACTCTGGTTAGCAAATTGAGTGAGTAAAGAAAGGACAGCTGTCTTGATAAAAGTTTATTCTGCTTATGCGCTGACTGTAACCATAGAGAGTATCTTGTTTGCCAGTCTTTTAACCCCAAGACCATGCACACCTGTCTTGACAACCAGTGTGTTATGGTTCTCACTCAAGGTATGATGATTGAGTCTTCCTGCCCTGGTGTCCAACCTCCATTGAAGAAGTTATCTTAAGAAATTAAAGATCCAAGATTTCATTCCAGACTCTTCTATATGTGTCTGATGATGATCTTGGACACACTGGTTCCAGTGCCATTTCCCACTGTCATGACCCCTAATATGGAGCAGGCCACCCTTGCATCCACCAGGGCTGACTCGATGTCCATTGCAGATGAGAAGGGCGAACCAAGACTAGTTATTTCCAGTGGGCTAGGTGGGACTAATCTGTTCCTTGATTGAGAGAAAGTACCTGATTTCTTTATTGAAGTGCATCAGAGCTGTGACCATCTGAGATTTGTGCAGGACAATGTCCTTACATAGAAGCAGAATGCAAGCTTATTTCTCCAATTACTAGAAACCCTCAAAAGGAATGGCAGGACTTTGCACAGCGTTGAAGAAGACCCCCCCCTCAGTTCTTTTTTCTTCAGTGCCTTCTGTTGTGGAGACCCCCTTTTCCTGTACTCCTATGAAGAGGCATGGGGTGTCTACTGCAGAATACAAGGACCTGGACTAGATGAGGAATTCCCTTCCTTATTCTTCCCAGATTCATTCCCCCTTAGCTGTGGCTTTGTTATGGAAATAATTCTGTGTCCCCTGAATCCTCAATAGAGAGACTCTCATCTGGAAATACTGAAGTCAGAATGAAGCAACACTTACAATGGGAGAGTTCTAAAATGTCTGATGTTCAGCAAAGATATTATGCTTTGCTTCAGATGGAGACAGTCAAGCCTTCTGGTATTCCTCCAATTTTGTAAGCTTTGCTGATTACATTTGTGGCTGCATCTCAGCATTCTGATTTTTGGCCTCCTGACCCTTAAAAAATTGATGGGTTTTATAAGGTTTGTGATGGTCAGAAATTCTTTACAAGAATCCCATATTTTGTAATTTGTATTTCAGCTGGTAAGCCTACTAAATTGATTCCTTCCCCAAAGTGTCTTGCCTGCTGATAAGGAAAGCAGAGCCATGGACAGATTTGGGAAGGTTTTTACTTCTGCTACTCTGGCCTTTAGTTCCATTAATTGTCAGACACACATGACCAGTATGTTTTGTCTCTGCTTTCCAAATTTGAAGTGCTCAGTAATATGCCTGCTTCTGAACATAAGTCCTCTGCTTTATCCGTGCTTGGTTTGCCTCTCAGGTTGCTAGATGCAGTGTCAAGTCCAGCTGTGATGCTGATAATTTATCGAGGGCGGCTGCATCAGGGTAAGTTACTTGAGAAAGTATTCTTAGCTCAGGCATTGGTCCATTTCTGAGAATATTAAAGCTAACTTATTGCATTTTCTTTTGGATACTCAAAATTTGTTTAAAAGCCGCGGTGGTACAGCTGTAGCGTTGTTGCCTTACAGCAAGAGGTTCTCCTATTCGATTCTCGGCTGGAGTGCCTTCAGTGTGAAGTCTGCATGTCCTTCCCACGGTCAAGTGGCGTTTGAAAAGCATGCATGAATGGGCGTGTCTTCGTTGAAGGTTGGGCATCGGGCTGGCAACTCGGCACCGTAAAAATCAACTGCCAATCATTAGCGGACCGGATTTCCGCTGTGGCAACCCCTAACCGGTAAAATCCGAAAAGACAAACTCAAAATTTGTTTGATTCTGCTGCTGCATACCTTTTTAAGGTTTTATAGGACAAGGGTAAGGTTATGCCGGACTTGAAACAAAATTTCCTTTCCCCTGGCCCAAAGTATCAGAGAAATTATCATTCTAAAGCAGGTCCTTTTTTTAGGAGACAAAGGCTACCTCTTTAAGGGTAAACGTCCCTCTAAGGGTATATGTCCTAACAAACCAGAACAAGACACTATAGCCCAGAAACCTTCCTTTCCAGCCAAACCACCTTCCCTGTGACCATCTTCCCCCTCTTTCTTTTGGCCAGCAGATCAACACAGACCAGTGGGTTCTGTCCATTATCAAAAATTGTTACAGATGACTTGGAAGTGTCTCCCTCCTTTTTCAGGCAATTCTCAACCTCCTGAATACCAGATGTTCTTTGTGTTTCACTGTTGCAGTCATTACATTTGGGTAATCCTGCTGGCAGGTTGCCGTCAGTCGGCCTGAATTCCAAAGTCCTGTGTCCTGTGTCGGCTGCTGTTGCCCCCCTCCCTGACATCAGATCGTCAGGGGTATAAAAGATGCAGCTGACGCCATTTTCTTTAGTCTTTCTTGCTGCGCGGTGCCCGAAGCAGAAGTAGTAAGCAAGTGTCGGTCGGCCGACTCCTGAGATTTTCGAGTTCGAATTTCAGATCCGAAGTCTTCTATAAAGCTAAGTACCCCGTTGGGGAAAATGTTTTCTTGCTGCAGACAGATGTCAGAAAATGTTAATAATTGTATTTCTTGTGGGAAGCAAATACCTCATAAGGACTTTCATTCTTACTGTATTCCTTGCCTAGGCCCTGACCAATAACGTTCCAGGTTGTCGGTTTTGTGCCAGATTTAACCAACACACTATTAAGCGTCTGTATGATTATGCATTAAACTACTTTGGACGCAGGTTTAATTATCCAGAAATGTCGTCAGAAAGCCATCTGACTACCGGAATTCACAAAAAAACATAAAGAAAAAGGAAGACAACCGAGGCCCAAAACTGACGAAGCTTCTCCTAAGCCAGTCGCCGGTTCTCAGTGAGGTGCTTTCGCAGCCCCTGACGCCTGCTACTTTAGAGTCGCAGGCTGCTACCGACTCCCACGTGGAGTCGGCTATGCCACTGGAAACTCAAGGTATTGGAGCTTCGGACGCTATTCCTTCAGATGGGTCTGGAGCTGCTGAGCAGGCACCGGCTTTTTGAGGGTGTATTCAGACCTAAACATCTATACTTTAAACCGACTTCAAAGGCAAAGACTAAAGCTCCTTCAAAGCAAACTCAAGAGCCACGTGGACAGGCCTCCATGCCCAAAAAGCAGATGCTCAAAATGGCCGAAGACTTGATTACCATGATAAGGGGTTCCCATCCCCCTCCTGATAAGAGGCCTAGTCAAGAGACTGACTATGAATCTTCAGATCAGGTTTCCATTTCTTCTGATTCCTCTTCTGATCAGGAAAATTCTTTTCCCCCCTATGAGGATTCTGATGCTGAAGAATCTATACCTTCAGCTTCTCCAGAGGTGTATTCTTTTGGGGAAACCTTACATAACATGAGGGAGCATTTCCACTGGGAGAGCCAAGATTTTTCAGAATCTAAAAAGAGACTCTGGGATTTCCTGTTACTACCTCAACACAAGCCACTAGCCATCCCACCTAGGTTAGACATTGTAGATTATGTGTTTTCAGAGTCTAGTCTTACCCCTGACTCCTTACCTCCAGCTCCTGTTAAGCCTGACCGATATTACAGGGTTCCTGATTCACATAAATTCCTTTTTAAAAACCCTGCTGCAGACCCAGAAACTATTTCTCAGGGACCCAAAGGAGTTAAGGCTTCAGCTGCAAAAAACCCTACCCCCTCTGACAGGGATTCTAGGGCACTGGATAGATGGGGAAAAAGGTTTACACATCTGCTACCTTGGCTATAAGAGCCTTAAACTGTCAGTTTCATATGCTCAAATATCAGCAACATGTCATGGCATTGCTTAAACAGAAAATGTTGTTAAACTCTGAATGTGCAGAAAACAGGGAAATGCAGGATTTATTGCATGCAGCTGAGTAAGTTAGAAAGCATACTTTGCAATGTGGTTTTGATTCTTTAGAGGCCTCTTGCAGGGCTACAATTACAGGTTCTGTAGTTAGGAGGCATGCTTGGTTAAAGGAACAAAATCTGCCTGATCATGTTAAAGTTAAATTATTAGCTGCACCTTTACAGCATGACACTTTGGAGTTAAGGCAGAAGAGGTGTTAAAGAAAATTGAGGACAAAGCCAAATCTAAGCAAACGGTGAAAGATTTTTTACAAGTACAGCCACCTAGGTTTAGTAGACACTGGCCAACAAAGAATTGGTCCTTTACTGTGTCAGACAGACCTCAAAGGGGAAGACCCAGACGCCCTAGAGGCAGATCCCAGGCGCAAGGTTTATTCTGATCAAAACAATGGGAAGCTTCTACCTCCAAAGTTGGAGAAGACAAATCACAACCATTCAGGAAACAGTCCCAATGACTCCCCCCTGCCTGCACCAAGCACTTTTCTCCTGGCAGCCCCCTTAGGGGGGAAAACTAGCACTCTTCTCTCAAAATTGGCACATTATAACCCAGGACAAGTGGGTCTTAAATATCGTGTCACAAGGCTACAAGTTCCATTTCCATACCCTGCCAAAGGCAAACAGCTGGCCATATCTGCCAAAAAATCAATGGGCAGAGGCACAAAAACAAGTCTCATCCCTCATGGACATGGGGGCCATTCAACAAGTACCAGAGGAAGAGCAGGGACAAGGATTTTACTCTATTGTTCTTGGTACCCAGAAAGGACAAGGCCTGGAGACCAATACTAGACCTCTCTATTTTGAACACATTCCTGGATATTCCAAAATTCAAGATGTTCACTTTGCAGCAGCTTCTGCCCATGCTGGGCAAGAACGGTTGGCTTGTGACTTTAGACTTAAAAGAGGCATACCTGCATGTCCCAATCAGACAAATAAGCAGACGATACCTCAGATTCAAGGCTTGCTCAGTGCATTACCAATTCTCTGCACTGCCCTTTGGCTTATATACTGCGCCCAGGGTCTTTACAAAGTGCCTGGCACCAGTAATTGCATTCTGCAGACAAAAAAGCATACAAATATATCCTTACTTGGACGACTGTCTAATTCAAGCAGAGAACAAGGGCATTCTTCTACAGCATCTGGCGTTTGTGAAAAGACTTCTAACATGCCTAGGGTACACAGTCAACGAAACAAAATCAAAACTAGTACCCTCTCAAGAGATGCAATATTCCTGGGTGCAAGCTTAAATACAACTGCCCAGATGGCTTATCTCACGCCAGACAAACAAAGGCAACTGACTACCTATTTCAAAATATTGGCAACAAAGGCCCAGTTATCTGCAAGAAAAATTCTGCAGGCTGTGGGCTTCATGGCATCCTGCATCCTACTAATTCCATATGCAAGACTGCATATGAGGAAACTTCAGTGGTTTCTAAAAAGTGTTTGGACTAAACATTGCCACAGCCTGGAAACTATGATTACTCTCATTCCCTGCCTGCAACAGGAGTCTCGATGGTGGGCACAGGCTTGTCACCAAAACAAGGGACAGCCATTCACATTACCCCCCAGCCAGGCAGACACTAACAACGGATGCATCAGATTACGCCTGGGGGGCCCACATGGCAGGAAGATGCATTCAGGGTGCACGGGCCTCAAACCAAATGCATCTACATATCAATCAAAAGGAGATGCTAGCAGTTCAAAATGCCCTGACAGCCTTCAAGGACCTACTACATCCAAGACAACTACTGATAAAGACAGACAGCACCACGGTAATGTGGTATATAAATACGCAGGGGGGTACTCACTCTTACCCTCTTTGCAGACTAGCCATGACTTTGTGGGATACAGCATTGACTTACCAAGTACACCTGCAGGCACAATTCCTGCCAGGAAGGAGAAATACTCTGGCAGACTATCTAAGCAGAAACCTCATGTTTCCTCACGAGTGGCACCTGGATCCACAAGTCTTCAGCATGATAACAAGGAAATGGGGATGCCCGGACATAGGTGTATTTGCCTCTCTATCCTTCAGCTGGAAAAACCTATCTGTATACGCATTTCCCCCTCTGCCTCTCTTCCCCAAGGGTACTCCTAAAGGTCAGACAGGAGAAGCTAAGGATGATACTAATTGCCCCAGACTGGCCCCGCCAGCACCGGTATCCAATACTAAGGAGCCTGTCTCAATGCCCAGCTTGGACCTTACCTTAGATACCTCATCTACTGTCCCAGCAAACAGTCCGATCCTGCACAGCCAACTCAGCACTTTAAACCTGGCATCATGGTGGATAATGTAGTCGTACAAAACACACCTCTCAGTAAAGCTGTGATGGATGTCATGTTGGAGGCCACAAGGCCTAGTACTAGAAAATCTTATGCTGGAAAAAGGAAGAGATTTTGTGCTTGGAACCAGGCACAAGGAACTGATACAGCTGTGCCAAACATTCCTCAGATTTTGCAATACTTAACTGAGATGCTGGACAAAGGTCTAGCTTTTTCATCTATTAAAATTCATGCTTCTGCCATTTCGGCTCATTACAGTATAGAGCCACCAATCTTTTCTCATCCCTTACTAAAACAGTACCTCAGAGGAGACAAAAACTTAAGGTCTCCAAAAAGATCACCAATACCTGCATGGGACCTAAACTATGACTTGGAAAAACCCACCTTTTGAGCCAGCAGCAATGGCTGATATAAAGTTTTTATCTTGGAAAACAGCTCTGCTCCTAGCAATGACTTCTGCAAGATGAGTTTCAGAGCTTCAGGCACTCATGGCTGTGCAACCTTTTATCATTTTTTACCCAGACAGGGTCTCTCAGAACAAGCCCAACATTTATGCCTAAGGTGGTGTTCAGTGTGGCTCTTAACCAAACCATTCATCTGCCAACTTTTTATCCAAATCCATAGAACAAGGGGGAAAGAATTCTGTATTCTTTGGACGTACACAGAAAGCTTAGATACTACTTGGACAGAATCAAAGTTTTCCGAAAGACAGAACAATTACTAGTGGCATATGCTGCAGGATCACAAGGAAAGGCTATCTCAAAGCAGACTATTTCAAAGTGGATAGGCCACTGCATTCATTTCTGCTACTTACACCATGACAAGCCAGTGCCTAAGGGCATTAGGCCACATTCAACCAGAGCTGCAGACACTTCAGCAGCCTTTCTCAGGGGAGTACCAACCAAGGACATTTTAGAGGCTGCTACTTGGAGTTCAGTGCATACCGTTACCAAGCACTATCATCTGCCACACTATTCTAAATCCAGGGCAGGCTTTGCCACTGCAGTTCTGCAGGGCTTCATAGCCGCTCCTAATGCTGTTTAGCTCCAGCCTCCCCATCCATAGCTTTGGGACTGTACCCAAATGTAATGACTGCAGCAGTGAAACACAAAGAACATAGCACAGTTGTGTACACTTAGCATAAATGTAGATGTTCGACTGTATTCACTGTTGCAGTCCAGGTTACCCACCCACCATCCCCCTTTACTTCTGATGGAACCTATCTTTTCTTCTCTGATTTATACAACCTATGTGGTGTATTTGCTTGTAGATGAAGGTAAAGTTTTATATTGGTGCATGTATTTATATGAATATAAATTTTGGCTGCACTTTTAGGGGGCACCTGACATCTGGGGCAAGAAAAACTAAAGAAAATGGCGGCCGCATCTTTTATACCCCTGATGACCTGACGTCAGGGAGAGGGCGACAGTGGCTGATGCAGGACCCAGGACTTTGGAATTCAGGCCGACTGAGGGCAACCTACCAGCAGGATTACCCAAATGTAATGACTGCAACAGTGAATACACTTGAACATCTACATTTATGGTAAGCGTACACAATTGTACTTTCTCTGTTTCCTCCATTCTTTCAGTAGCTTTTGGTTCGGGGAACTATTCAAACAGTTCCTCCCCCTCAGCCAAAGGGGCAGGGGTTTATATTCATAAATGTTCCTTGTTCCCAGGAAAGAGGGTTCCTGGAGGCCTATCCTGGATCTTTCCTTTCTAAACCCCTTCCTTCTCTTGCCCATTTGCAAGAGGTTAACTCTTCAAACTGTTTCCTGTGCTTCTTCCCCAGGCTTTTTGGTATTTCTGGATCTGAAAAACGGCCATCTCCACATTCATGTTCATCCTGTTCTCAGGAAAATTTTGAGATTCTATATCTCTTCCTCTCATTATCTTTTCTCAGCTGTACCCATTGCTGAGAGTATTTACCAAGTGCCAACTGTTGTCATTGCATTTTGCAGACTTCATGGCATTCACATATTTCCTTATCTGGATGACCTTTTGGTTCAGGCTACCTCTCTGTCTAAAGGATTTCAAGTTCACTTGGGGTCTCCTTTTAAGTCTTGGGCTCACTTTGAACTTAGTCTGTTGCAATTCTTGCCAAAATCAGATGATCTTGAGTTGCAGAATTCACACACACTGACTACTTTCCTTTCCATGGCAAAGGTTCTGTCTCTGAGTTCGATCAGAACTTTTTTTTTTTTTTTTTTTTTTTTTATTAAAAATGACCTAAGCAAGATACATTTAAGAATCCTGGGGTACATGGCATCCACTGTTCGTATGATTTTGCATGCAAGACTCCATTTGAGGAAGCTCCAGTGGTATTTCAACATGGTTTGGCTCCAAAATTTGCCATCCCTTAGACTTCAGACTCTTCCCTTTCCATGCATAATCAGGATGTTCTTCGTGTTTCACTCTTGCAGTCATTACATTTGGGTAATCTGCTGGCAGGTTGCCCTCAGTCTGCCTGAATTCCAAAGTCTTGGGTCCTGCGTCGGTTGCTGTCTCCTCTTCCATGACGTCCAGTCGTCAGGGGTATAAAACATGCAGCCAACACCATTTTCTTTAGTCTTTCTTGCTGCGCGGTGCCCGAAGCAGAAGCATTTCGCAAGTGCCAGTCGGCCGACTACTGAAATATTCGAGTTTGAGTTTCAGAACCGAAGTCTTCACTAAAGCCAAGTACCCCATTGGGGAAACATTTTTCTTGCTTTTTACCGATGTCAGAAAAAGTTAATAATTGTATTACTTGTGGGAAGCAAATACCTCATAAGGATTTCCATTTATACTGTATTCCTTGCCTAGGCCCTGATCACAACTTGCTTCACTGTCTGTTTTGTGCTAGATTTAACCAACGCACTATTAAGTGTCAGTATATTTTTGCATCAAAGTATTTTGGAAACAGATTTAACTACCCTGAAATGTCGGATAGTAATCCGACTACCGGAGTACATAAAAAACGCAAAGAAAAGGACAGAGAAAGGCAGTCGAGATCCAAACCCGACGACGAAGCTTCTCCTAAGCCAGTCGCCCTTTCTCCGGTACTCAGTGAGGCACTTTCGAAGCCCCTGATACACGCTACCTTAGAGTCGCAGGCCTCTACCAACACCCATGTGGAGTCCGGCATGGCGCAAGATACTCAAGGTATTGGACCGACGGATGCATCTCCCTCAGATGGGTCCTGAGCCGCTGAGCAGGCACCGGCTTCTGAGGATGTATTCAGACCTTAACATTTGTATATCAAACCGACGAAAGCTGCAAAACCAAAGACAAAAGCAACTTCTAAAACTAAAAACACAATGCATGAGCCACGTGCACAGGCCTGTATGCCTAAAAAACAGATGATCAAAATGGCTGAAGACCTTATTACCTTGATCAGGGGTACCCATCCCCCTCCTGATAAGAGGCCTAGGCAAGACACTGATTATGAATCTTCAGATCAGGTTTCTATTTCTTCTGATCAGGAATTATCTATGCCTCCCTATGAGGATTCTGATGCTGAGGAGTCTGTTCCATCTGCATCTCCTCCTGAGGATTATTCATTTGGAGAAACCTTGCATACTTTGAGAGAGCATTTTCACTGGGAGAGTCAAGACTTCTCAGAATCAAAAAAGAGGCTCTGGGATTTCCTCCTTCTCCCTCAGCACAGGCCTTTAGCCATTCCCCTGTTTTAGACATTGTGGATGATGTGTTTTCTGAGTCGAACTTGACCCCTGACTCCTTACCTCCAGCTCCCAGTAAGCCTGACCGATATTACAGGGTCCCTGACTCACATAAATTTTTATTTAGAAACCCTGCTGCTGATCCCGAAACTATTTCACAGGGTCCAAAGGGAGTTAAGGCCTCAACAGCAAAAAATCCTACCCCCTCTGACAGAGATTCAAGGGCACTGGACATATGGGGAAAGAAGGTTTATACATCTGCAACCTTGGCAATTAGGGCCTTAAACTGTCAATTTCATATGCTCAAGTATCGACAACATGTTATGGGATTGCTGAAACAGAAAATGATGATTTCAGAATGTGCAGAAAATAAGGAATTGCAGGAATTATTGCATGCACACGTTGGACAGCATACTTTGCAATGTAGTTTTGATTCATTAGAGGCCTCTTGCAGGGCCGCAGTTACTGGATCTGTGATTAGGAGCATGCCTGGTTAAAGGAACTAAATTTGCCTGATCATGTTAAAGCTAAATTGCTAGATGCACCTTTACAGCATGATTCTCTGTTTGGTATTAAGGCTTAAGAGGTTTTAAAGAAATGGAAGACAAAGCTAAGTCTATGCAAACTGTTAGACTTCTTACAAATGCAGCCACCAAGATTCAGTGGACACTGGCCTACAAAAAATTGGTCCTTTCCTGTGTCAGACAGAGCTGAAAGGGGCAAATCCAGATGCTGTAAGGGTTCCAGATACCAGGCGCAAGATTCATACAGGTCAAAGCAATGGGGCGCTTCGACCTCCAAATCTGGAGGAGATGAAGCGCAAACCTACAGAAAGCAATCCCAATGACTTCCCTCTGCCTACACCAAGCACTTATCTTTTGGCAGCACCTATAGGGGGAAAATTAGCACTTTTTTCTCAAAATTGGCAGTTAATAACCCAATGCTAATGCGTTAAAAGTACAGCAACAAGTAAAGTGAACAGAACAAGCAGATGAAAAAGTACAGCAACAAGTAAAATGAACAAAACAAGCGGATGAAAAAGTATAGCAACAAGTAAAACAAACAGAACAAGCGGATGAAAAAGTATAGCAACAAGTAAAATGAACAGAACAAGCAGATGAAAAAGTATAGCAACAAGTAAAATGAACAAAACAAGCAGATGAAAAAGTATAGCAACAAGTAAAACAAACAGAACAAGCGGATGAAAAAGTATAGCAACAAGTAAAATGAACAAAACAAGCAGATGAAAAAGTATAGCAACAAGTAAAACAAACAGAACAAGCAGATGAAAAAGTATAGCAACAAGTAAAACAAACAGAACAAGCGGATGAAAAAGTATAGCAACAAGTAAAATGAACAAAACAAGCAGATGAAAAAGTATAGCAACAAGTAAAATGAACAGAACAAGCAGATGATCAGTAATTATAGTTGTAGGAGGAATTCAGTTAGCAGACAACAGCAGTTTTTTGGAAAACAGTAGGGCAAGGGCAGAAGGCCTAACTCACCGTAGCTTTGAGCAAGCAAGCACAAATGGGTTCAGACACTAGCTATTTAAAGCAGAAAAACAAGAACCAGCCAAAATTCTAATTATCCAATCAAAATACCCTAAACAGAACCCTGCAACAGTAACTTGGCTAGATCAGACCAAAGTGTACCATCCTCTCATGAGGAGTCTCATAATCCACATCCTCTGTAACTTTAGGTTTGTCCTTAGCAGGCGAGGGAGAACCACCTTTGTTGGGCTTGAGGGAAGGAGCAGGTGAAGGTGTACTACTTTGGTGGGTAAGGTGCCGTATTTCTTGGGCTAGTGCTCCTGTCATGGGTGGGTGCCTTTCCAGGGACTCTTCTGGTAAGAATAAGCAGAGAATTAAAAATGTTTCTTCTCCTGTGTCTTTAGTCATGGACAACAAATATTTGCTGAGGGTATTACTCTTTTAATGTGTTAAATTGTGTTTCCTCACTTCATTGTAGTTGAAAAAGAAAGATTTCCCTTGTAGTCTGACAACGATTCCCAGGCAGATGAGTAGGCAGAGAAGAGGGGGTGTGACTCTAGTTAATTCCCCTTAAGCTAAACTTTCTGATTATGACTTCTGGACGTTCTCATATGTCTTTATTTAGACAACTAGCTGATCTTACAGAGTCTTTTTCCTGGAGGTCAGGAGTCTTTAACATGTATTGTCTCTTTCCTCCCCAGTCGTGGGGTTCCAGATTGTCATTTGCCAGGTCAGGATAAAACAAGCTAGTATCATGGGTTTTTGTTCGAGCAGCTTTATTGTATGCAAACATCATAAATGAGGTTAAGTAACTTATAAACAAGCTAGCTATCATGCACATGGATGTTAACATTCTGGCTGCACCTTCAAAATGGCACTGAAGCTAGCACGTGCTTGGTGTTTATATGCACAAACAGATCTTGGAAATGCTTGTTTAAAGGTACACCACATCTGTTATTTTACATCCTACCTCTTTGAGAAAAATAAGTTAGACATTGTCACTGATAGTAATGAATATGCAATTTACATAGAAATGATTTTCATCATGCAATTATACAAAGGTAGATACATGCATACAGCTACGTCCAAGTTGCTGTGTATTTCACACTAGGCTTTGAAATGCGACTGTATCGTGTGACATAAAATTTGGGATCTGGTTTAATAACTGTGATTGTTTCTGCTGACTGTTCAGTCTTAAGAACATCAATCATCTGCCGGAGCAGTATCAGGAGTCAAGACACGTTCTGGAACAGGAATATCATCTGGATTGCTGTGAGAGTTGAGTTTTTATCACAGGTGCAATGCTGCGACATCGGTTCTACAGGAAGATGTCTGCGATTTTTCCTGTACTTCACACCCTCTGATTTAACAAAGTAAAATCTCTGCTCTGCATAAATACTTGTTACTTAACCAGTCTGGTCAAAACCTTTCGCTGTTTGTATCCTCAGTCTCTCTCCTTTTTTCAGTGGATGAAGAAATCTGCTCAACTTGTCATAGCTGGACTTTTGTAAAGAACGTATGTTAGATTACTGGGGTTTGATGGCTTGGTTGTTAGCTTTAGGCCACAATAAACTAAAACTGGCAGTGTTGTTCTGGTTTGCCTAGATTGAAGTCTGTGAGCAGATGAGCCAAGTATATCGTCAACTGGGTATGTTTCTGAGATTAAGTTAAAAAAACATTGGTGGTATCACACTTTGACTTTTCAAGTAATTGCTTTGTACTCTGTACTGCACTTTCAGCAAGTCCATTTGATTGCGGATACTCTGGACTACTAGTAACATGTAAGAAGTCCCATTCTCTGGCAAATTTCTGAAACAATTGACTGGTGAAATGTGTACCATTGTCAGAGGTTTTCTGTGGGCTGCCATGGACTGAGAAATGGCATTTCAAGTTAGTAATGACTGTGGAAGAAGTTAACTTAGTAGATTGATCTTGAACCAATTTGAATAAGAGTATACCAGTACTAAGCAATGCTGATTGTTCCACTCGAATATATCAGTAGGTACTGTTGACCAAGGTAGTTTAGGGATTTGACTTAGCTGAAGTGGCCGTCTTTGCAAATGCGCTTTAGTACTATTACATACTGAACAGGAAGAAAGTATTCTATCAATGTCTTGTGGTAGAAAAGTCCAAAATACTTGTCCTCTTGCTCTTCTCTTAGTAGATGTGGAACCTTGGTGACCACAATGCAAAATCTGGATATATTCTTGTCGTAAGGAAGCAGGAACAATTTTAGGACCTTTGAAAATGTCATCTTCCATCAAACAACTCATCTCTAAGGAAAGTAAGATTGCACTTTTGGTGGTACACTGGATTGCATCCAACACTGATATACTGATTGAGCTTTTGCAAAACTGGATCAGTCATTGTATGTTCTCTTAGCTCTTCAGTCTTGTGGTAGAAAAATTACACACTTCCATGACATCAAAGTCAAAATTATCTGCGTGAAGCTGTTCCGTTGTATTTCTAGGTGCTCTGGATAAGGTATCATCCAGATAAAGTTTACTTTTCGTATAGACCATTTTGAAGTTGTACTTATTCAGTTTGAGCATAATTCGGTACTTACGTATTATTGCAACCAGATTTTCGCGATAATAGCGCTTGCTTCCCAATGCGGAAATGTAAAAAGAAATGTATGCAAAATCACACTGACAATGTCAACTTCATCTAAAAACATTGTTTAGGTAGCAAAAACATTGTAAATTTAAAGGAATATGACCGTCTTTCTAGCTATGCTGTTTTCCAACATCTTGTCATTAAATACATTTTACACAGCCGCTATGTGTAATACACGTTCCATATCCCCAGCCGCGAACCTGTAAATGTTGTCAGTTATACTTCAGATTAGTAAAGACTATCTATGTAGATATTCAGTGGTGGTGAACTAACCCCAAAAAACAACCTTTCTAAATAAAATGCGTTTGTGGGATCTACTTAAGACAGAAAAGGAGTCAATAGCACTTTTCCAGCAATATGGCATTATATCAACAAGTAAAGAATGCTGTTCCGGACATTCAATGACATACTATGGGAAGCAGATTTTTTGGAAATGCAATACAGAAAAATGTTACCAACCTGTAGGAGTTCGAGTGAGTAATTTCTTTGAAGGAAGTAGAATTAATTTTACCACCGCTGTCCGCTTCATTTATTGCTGGCCAAAGCAGATGACATCTATAAGTTTCTGTCAGGAAGAACTGGACATGGCTGACAAGACCATCATAGACTGGAGTAGCTACTTACATGATGTCTGTGTCTTAGAAATGGAGAAAAAGGACAAGAAAGAAATCAGAGGGCCAGGGTGTATTGTGGAAATAGACGAGATTCTTTTTACTAGACGTACAAGTAATGCTGGCCGTATTCTCCCTCAACAGTGGGTATTTGGAGGGATATGTAGGGAGACGAGAGAGACTTTTCTTGTAAAAGTTCCTGATAGAACAGCCGCAACATTATTTAATAAAATCAAAGAATACATTAAACAGGGCACTACTATTTATTCAGATTCATGGCGGGCATATCAAACTCAACAACTAGAAGAAGCTGGTTTCAGTCATGAAAAAGTAAACCATAGCTACAACTTTGTAGATCCAAACACAGGAGTGCATACACAACACATAGAGAGAATGTGGGGATCTGTTAAGTGGAGAAACAAAAAACAGAGAGGCACTGCAAGACACCATTTGGACTCCTACCTAATTGAATATATCTGGTGTGAAACACCGCTTGCACTAAAGAAAGACTTATTTGATGCAATCTTGAGAGCAATAGCAGACAATTTCTCTCCATCCAAACAGTGTAACCCAGCAAGTGAACCATCTACAAGTATGCTTCTTAATAAGCAATAAAATATTTACAGATATGTTGCTCAAAAACATCTGGAAGACATCCACATAAATACTATGCACAACATCCACAAAACTGCAACAATAACTGCTATCCCCTACAAAAAAATCAGTTTCTGTCAAATACTACAAGAATGCTCTTCGTAACTTTAGCCTCCATCGTCTAGACCTTCATCTCTGTTTGATTGTTTAGATTGCTATTACCTTTAACTTCAATTATGTCCTACAGTATGTCAAATAAAAGTAGATATTTACCAAAAAAATGTGTTGCTCCAGATTTCTTCTTCTCAGGAAAAAGTTTAGTATCCATTTTCGTAGTAATCCATCACACAGTAAAAACGAACAAGTATTTCCCATGCGTCCTCAATTCACTTCTGCACTAAGACAGCAGTGCAACCAATTTTGATGTACACAAAGCAAGTTTCACATTTCTGCGTTAATTTACGCTACTAATTTGGGACAAACTACGTTGTACCCAAAGAAAACATCAAATTCTGTCTTACTTTTAGTCCCAAAATCCATTTTAGGGCCAACAAATGTATTACCGCAACCGCGAAAATCTGGTTGCAATAATACGTAAGTTATACCCATAATTCTTTGTAATCTCACTGGAGATGAGTGCATAGGCTTCTTTAAAATGGTAACTAAATGTTGATCAGTTTCAATCTGGATTTCTTGACCATAGATGTAGTCATGAAACTTGGAGCATGCAAGCACTATTGCCAAAAGTTCCTCCTCATTTTGAGCATACAGCATCTCAGTCTGGGTAAGTGTTCTAGATGCGTAGGCTACTGACTTGTCTTCTTGAAGAATAACTGCACCTAAACCAAATTTTGAAGCATCGCAGGAAAGAGTTACTGGTTTGTTGACATCATAGTATTGTAATGTTGGGGGGAGGGTGCACTTTTCTTCTTAAGAACTTCAAATGCTCTCTGATGCTTGTCTAGCCATGACCAAGTAACATTTTTACATGTGAGCTTTCTCAGAGGTGCTGTCAACTCACTGAAGTCTGGGATAAACTTGCTAAGTAATTGACCATACCAGGAAAATGTTGTAGAGCTTGCACTTTGTGGTGCTGGCATTTCAAGAATAGCTGCTTGCTTGAATGGGTCTGGTTTCAAACCCATACTTGTAAACACATAACCTACATGTGTAACTTCTGGTAGTCTGAATTTGGACTTCAGAGGATTGAGCTTTAAGTTTACTTCACGTGCTGTGCCTAGAATTCTCTCTAAGATTTCTGTCATGCTCTGCCTCACCATTGCCTCCAACTAATATAATCCTCTACTTTTATGGCACATGGATAGTCCAAAATAATGTGCCACATTGCTTGCCGAAAGACTTCAGTTGCAGAATTTATTCCAAGTGTTATCCTGAGGAATCTGTCTTCCAGTTGGGATACTGAATGTAGTCAGTAATGAAGATTTGTGATCAAGCATCACTTGCCAAAACAAACTCTCTGCATCCAAGACAGACAAAAAATGGCATTTGGTATCAGGGCTGCAGACTCTTGTACTGTTTGCATGGGATGATGCAGTTTCTTCATTGCTTTACTCAAATCTCTTGGGTCAATACATATTCTTATTTCATCTGAGCCTTTTTTATGAGCTGCTACCATAGATGACACCCATTTGGTAGGTTATGTAACTGTATAAATTATACCTTGTTGCACCATTTTGTCCAGCTGAGCTTTGTCCTTATGCTGCATAGCTATCATTCCTCTTCTTGCCGGTCTGACCATTGGATTGTTTACATAAGAATAGTGATTATACACGTGAGTGTGTTGATTTGTTATGTATTTTGCTAGAATTGGTATTACAATATAATGTTTTTACTTTTAGTGATGTTTTATTGGCAGAGACAGGGTGTTGCTATGGGCACCCCTTGTGCAAATAGTTATGCCAGTTTGGTATTATCTAATTGGAAAATAGATGCAGTGATGTTCTTCATGTTTCACTGTTGCAGTCTTTACATTTGGGTAATCTGCTGGCAGGTTGCCGTCAGTCGGCCTGAATTCCAATGTCTTGGATCCAGTGTTGGTTGCTGTCTTTTCTTCCATGACGTCAGGTTGTCAGGGATATAAAACATGCAGCTGATGCCATTTTCTTTAATCTTTCTTGCCACGTGGTGCCCGAAGCAGAAGCATTTTGCAAGTGCCAGTCGGCCGACTACTGAAATATTTGCGTTTGAGTTTCAGAACCGAAGTCTTCAATAAAGCTAAGTACCCCGTTGGGGAAACTTTTTTCTTGCTTTTTACCGATGTCAGAAAAAGTTAATAATTGTATTACTTGTGGGAAGCAAATACCTCATAAGGATTTCCATTTATACTGTATTCCTTGCCTAGGCCCTGATCACAACGTGCTTGGCTGTCGGCTTTGTGCTAGATTTAACCAACGCATTATTAAGCGTCTGTATATTTTTGCATCTAAGTATTTTGGAAACAGATTTAACTACCCAGAGATGTCGTCGGATAGCAATCCGACTACCGGAGTACATAAAAAACGCAAAGAAAGGGACAGAGAAAGGCAGTCGAGATCCAAAACCGACAACAAAGCTTCTCCTAAGCCAGCCGCCGGTTCGCCAGTACTCAGGCGCTTTCACAGCCCCTGATAACCCGCTACCTTCGAGTCGTAGGCCTCTACCAACACCCATGGTGAGTCCGGCATGCCGCAAGATACTCATGGTATTGGACCGACGGATGTATCTCCCTCTGATGGGTCCGGAGCCTCTGAGCAGGCACCGGCTTCTGAGGGTGTATTCAGACGTCAACATTTTTATATCAAACCGACGAAAGCTGCAAAACCGAAGGCAAAGACACCTTCTAAAACTAAAAAACCGAGGCCTGAGCCATGTGCACAGGCCTCTTTGCCTAAAAAATAGATGATCAAAATGGCTGAAGACCTTATTACCTTGATCAGGGGTACCCATCCCAGATAAGAGGCCTAGGCAAGACACTGACTATGAATCTTCAGATCAGGTTTCTATTTCTTCTGATTCCTCTTCTGATCAGGAATTAGCTTTACCTCCCTATGAGGATTCTGATGCTGAGGAGTCCATTCCATTTGCATCTCCTCCTGAGGATTATTCATTTGGAGAAACCTTGCATACTTTGAGGGAGCATTTTCACTGGGAGAGTTAAGACTTCTCAGAATCAAAAAAGAGGCTCAGGGATTTCCTCCTCCTCCCTCAGCACAAGCCTTTAGCCATTCCCCCTGTGTTAGACATTGTGGATGATGTTTTTCGGAGTCAAGCTTGTCCCGACTCTCTACCTCCGGCTCCCAGTAAGCCTGACTGGTATTACAGGGTCCCTGACTCTCATAAATTTTTATTTAGAAACCCTGCTGCTGATCCTGAAACTATTTCACAGGGTCCAAAGGGAGTTAAGGCCTCAACAGCAAAAAAACCCTACCCCCTCATTCAAGGGCACTGGACAGATGGGGAAAAAAGGTTTATACATCTGCAACCTTGACAAATCAGGGCCTTAAACTGTCAATTTCATATGCTTAAGTACCAACAACATGTTATGGGATTGCTGAAACAGAAAATGATGTTGATTTCAGAATGTGCAGAAAATAAGGAATTGCAGGAATTATTGCACGCAGCTGAACAAGTTGGAAAGCATACTTTGCAATGTGGTTTTGATTCTTTAGAGGCCACCTGCAGGGCTGCAGTGACTGGATCTGTGATTAGGAGGCATGCCTGGTTAAAGGATCAAAATTTGTCTGATCATGTTAAAGCTAAATTGCTAGATGCACCTTTACAGCATGATTTTCTGGTATTAAGGCAGAAGAGGTTTTAAAGAAAATGGAAGTCAAAGCTAAGTCTATGCAAACTGTTAAAGAAGTGCAGCCACCTAGATTCAGTAGACACTGGCCTACAAAAAAATGCTCCTTTCCTGTGTCAGACAGAGCTCAAAGGGGCAATCCAGATGCCCTAAGGGTTCCAGGTACCAGGCTCAAGACTCATGCAGGTCAAAGCAATGGGGCGCATCCACCTCCAAATCTGGATGTGATAAAGCGCAAACCTACAGAAAGCAATCCCAATGACTTCCCTCTACCTACACCAAGCACTTATCTTTTGGCAGCACCCATAGGGGGGAAATTAGCACTTTTTGCTCAAAATTGGCACTTAACCCAGGACAAGTGGGTACTGAACATCGTATCACAGGGATACAGATCCATTTCCACACACTGCCAATGACAAATGGTTGGCCAGACCTGCCAAAAATCCAATGGGCAGAGGCTCAGAAACCAGTTACGTCCCTCATGGATATGGGGGGCATTCAGACAGTACCAGAACAGGAAAAAGGACAAGGTTTTTACTCGACTGTGCTTGTAACCCAGAAAAGACAGGGCCTGGCGGCCAATACTGGATTTATCAATTTTGAACACATACCTGGACATTCCAAAATTCAAAATGCTCACTTTGCAACAGCTTTTCCCATGCTGGGCAAGAATGATTGGCTGGTGACCCTAGACTTAAGAGGCATACCTGCATGTCCCAATAAGACAGTCATGCGGAAGATACCTCAGATTCAAGGCTGGCTTAATGCATTACCAATTCTCTGCACTGCCCTTTGGCTTATCCACTGCGCCCAGGGTCTTTACAAAGTACCTGCCACCAGTAATTGCATTTTGCAGACAAAGACGTATTCAAATATATCCTTACTCGGATGACTGTCTCATTCAAGCAGAGAACAAGGACACTCCTCTTCTACGACACCTGGCGTTTTTGAAAAGGCTTCTAGCATGTCTAGGGTACACAATAAACGAAAAGAAATCACAACTGGTACCCACTCAAAAGATAACTTTCCTGGGTGCAAGCTTGCATACAACTGCCCAGATGGCTTACCTCACACCAGACAAAGGCAACTGACTACTTACTTCAAACTGATGAGAACAAAAACCCAGTCTTCTGCAAGACAAAGTCTGCAGGCTCTGGGCTTCATGGCATCCTGCATCCAACTAATTCCATATGCAAGACTGCATATGAGGAAACTTCAGTTGTACCTAAAAAGTTTATGGAGTCAACATTCACATAGACTGGAAACAATGATTCCTCTTATCCCCTGCCTGCAAGAAGAGTTTCTATGGTGGGCAAAGGCTTGTCACCAAAACATGGGATGGCCCTTCACTCTACCACCTGCCAGCCAAACCTTAACAACAGACACATCAGATTATGCCTGGGGGGCCCACATGGCAGGAATATGCATTCAAGGCATATGGGCACCAAATCAGATGCATTTACATATCAACCAGAAAGAGATGCTAGCTGTTCAAAATGCCCTAACAGCCTTCAAGGACTTACTTCATCCAGGACAACTACTGATAGACGGACAACACCACAGTCATGTGGTATATAAACAAGCAAGTGGGCACACACTCATACCCCCTTTGCAGATTAGCCATGGCACTGTGGGACACAGCTTTGACCTACCAAATAAATCTTCAAGCTCAGTTCCTGCCAGGAAAACAGAACACTTTGGCAGACGACTTGAGCAGAAACCTTATGGATCCTCATGAGTGGAAACCAAATCCACAAGTATTCAGCATAACAGAGAAATGGGGGAGCCCAGACATAGATCTATTTGCCTCTCCTCAAAATTATCAATAGAAAAGATTCTGCACAAGGACTTACCACAGACAAGTATGGAAAGTGGATCCCTATCCTTCAGTTGGAAAAACCTGTCAGTTTATGCCTTTCCTCCTCTGCCTCTTGTACCCAAGGTCCTCCTAAAAGTCAGACAAGAGAAGCCAAAGATGATATTTATTGCCCCGGACTGGCCCCGCCAATACTGGTACCCAATCCTAAGGAACTTGTCTCAATACCCAGCTTGGAACTTACCTCAAAGACCACAACTACTGTCCCAGCAAAACAATCCGATCCTGCACAATCAACTACAGACGCTGAACCTGGCAGCATGGCTAATCATGTAATCGTATGAACGACACCTACATGAACGACACCTCTCAGTAAAGCTGTGATGGATGTCATTTTGGAAGCCAGAAGGCCTAGTACTGGAAAATCATATGCTGACAAATGGAAAACATTCTGTGCTTGGAATCGAGCACAAGGAACTGATACAGCAGAACCACATATTCCTTAGATATTACAATACTTAAACTGAGATGCTTGACAAAGGCCTATCTTTCTCATCAATCAAAATCCATGCCTCTGCCATTTCGGCTCATTACAGTACAGAGCCACCAATCTTTTCTCATCCTTTACTAAAGCAGTATCTTAGAGGAGCCAAAAACCTAAGGCCTCCTAGAAGATCACCATTACCTGCATGGGACCTCAATTATGTGCTGGAAAAGCTCACCCTGTCTCCATTTGAACCAGCCGCTACCGCTGATATAAAGTTCTTATCATGGAAGACAGCTCTGCTACTAGCAATTACTTCAGCAAGAAGAGTTTCAGAGCTACAGGCCCTCATGGCTGTAGAACCTTTTATCATATTTTACCCAGATAGGGTGTCTCTGAGGACAAATCCTACTTTTATGCTTAACGTGGTTTCCAGTGTGGCTCTAAACCAAACAATTCATCTGCCAACTTTTTATCCAAATCCGTAGAACAAAGGGGAGAGAATTCTGCATTCCTTGGACGTACACAGACAGTTAAGATTCTACTTGAGTAGGACAAAAGCTGTAAGAAAAACTGAGCAATTACTAGTGTCATGTGCTGCAGGATCAGAAGGAAAGGCTATCTCAAAGCAGACAGTTTCAAAGTGGATAAGCCACTGCATCCGTTTCTGCTACTTACACCATGGTAAACCTGTGCCCAAGGGCATTGGGTCTCATTCCACCAGAGCTGCAGCTACTTCGGCAGCCTTTCTCAGAGGAGTACCAACCAATGACATTCTAGAGGCTGCTACTTGGAGTTCTGTTCACACCTTTACAAAGCATTACCATTTGCCTCTCTACTCTAAGTCCAGGGCAGGCTTTGCCACTGCAGTGCTGCAAGGCCTTATAGCCGCACCTAATGCTGTTTAGCTCCAGCCTCCCAACCTTAGCTTTGGGATTCTACCCAAATGTAATGACTGCAACAGTGAAACACGAAGAACATAGTACAGTTGTGTACACTTACCATAAATGTAGATGTTCAAGTGTATTCACTGTTGCAGTGCAGGTTACCCTACCGCCATCCCCCTGTCATTCTGGAGTTTATCTTTCCTTCTCCATCTTCTACAACCTATGTGGTGTATTTGCTTGTAGATGAAGGTAAAGTTTATATTGATGCATGTGTGTGTGTGTGTGTGTGTGTGTATATATATATATATATATATATATATATATATATATATATATCTTAATGTGCCCTTTATGCCCTTGTGTTATGTTTGTTTTGCTCATTTAATCTCTTTTCATGCTCATTATAATGTCTTGTGCTCGTTTTAACTCTAAACATGCTCATTTTACTTTGAATATGCTCGTTTTTACAATTCTGAGGTAATTCTGAACCCATTAGGTACTTTTCTAATGCTCGTTTTATCATATAACTCAGTTTCAAACATTTCTTCTGATTAAAGAGGTGTTTTATATTTCTCGTTTAATAAACATTTCTCTGTCTTCGTTTGCTTAACAATACATTTTGTGCCCTTGTAATGCTCAGTTTAACCTCTTTCAATAAAATCATTTGTGTGTGTTCTTTCTACCATTAACTGTTTCTGGCCCTTATTTGCACTCTGTTCTTTTAGTTTGCTTTAGCCATTACCTCTGCACCTCGTGGCTCTGAAGAATGGTCTTTGCCATCCTGGTTCTGACACCATGTTTCTCGCCAGGTCAAGATAAAATAAGTGAGCATTGTGGGTTCTTGCTTTATTTTATGCAAACACATCATAAGTGAGGTTAAGGAACTAATTTGTAAAACTAATGGTCATGCACGTGGATGTTAACATTCTGGCTGCACCTTCAAAATGTCTCTGAAGCCTACACGTGCTTGGTGTTTATATGCACGCACACATTTTGGAAATGCTTCTTAAAGGTACAACACATCTGTTGTTCTACACAGATGAGTATTAAAAACCCCTTTGTCTGTCATACAGGACTGGGTTTCAAGGGCTCATGCAGACCCAACTTTGTGTTCCTCTGGAATTTCAAATTCTACTTTTGGGCCTTATCAAGAAGCAACTACATGGGTGGAAACTGCACATAATTCAGAATTCAGGTCTCCCTTTTTTCCCCTCGTATCCCAACATGTTCTGTACAAATAAGTGCTTCAGATCTTGCTTGGGGAGCATTTTCGATGTTGAAAAGCTGTGGCATATGGGGCATATCAGACAGGCTAAAGCACATCAAAGGGATACTAGCAAAGTCCAAGCTATAGTCTTTTGTTTATCTGGGGCCCTTGCATATTATTTCAGACACCACCATGGTGATGTGGTACTTCAACTAAGAGAGGGCCACCAGATCTTTTCTGTCTGTACAGGTGGGCTGTGATGTTTTATAGGCAACTGTTCAACATTTCTTCATCCTTAACGCGTCTTGCATCCCGTCAAAGCAGTATGTAGTGGCAGACGACCTGGGTACGTTGTCAAAAGTCAGGGGAACACACACTGATGTTTGTGTGAACTATCCTCAGGCACATTTAACGGTCGTTCTTCTTTTTTTATGGAATCGACAAGGGAAAATTGCTACAGACTTCCTCACAGATTGGATCTAATCACACATGACCCAAGGGTGTTTGCTTCACCCCAGCCTTAAACTGTTAGTCGACTTTTCTGGATGATTCAATTCTGATACCTTTGTCATGCGGATGTGCAGTAGTTACTGAAGCAAAGCGAAAATGTTTTCTAATTGGTGCCTAGCCAGTAACTAGAGCCCTAACAGGGATTATTTACCACTGGTTCTCAAATATTTGTCAGTTACTATCCTCTAGCCTACCTTATTCCTCTGTCAAGTTTCATATTATTGCTGTTTCAGCATGGCTGCCCATGACCACCCGTTCTCTGCTTATCATTACTTCTTCAAAGGGGTTTTATACATGAGAACACCTTGAAAGAAGGTGCCTCCTTCGTGGCACCTTTGAATTTTTGCTGGAAAAACTCACCATGTGTCCCCATTTGAACTTATTTGTGGCAAAGTTATGGTTCATTACTTGTAAAACTTACTGTTCTTGTTCTGACATCTGCAAGCTCTCTTGGTGAGTGAACCCCCTGCCTGATATTGCACAGGGATAGGATTACCTAAAGAGCAAGCTTCTCTTTAGTGGGCAAAATAGTCTGAGTTTACTTTTGAATCAGGCCATCAGTCTCCTGGTGTTTTACTCAGAACCTCGAAACTAGAGAGAGAATTGTACATATTCTAGACTTTTCACAGAACCAAGTCCTATAGAAAAGCTAATTAACTGATGTTCATCGTGTTTCACTGCTGCAGTCATTACACTTGGGTTATCCTGCTGTCAGGCTGTCCTGCAGTCGGCCAGAGTTCCAAAGTCTTGGTCCGGTGTCGGTTGCTGTCGCCTCCTCCCTGACGTCAGTGTGTCAGGGGTTTATAAGAAGCAGCCGACGCCATTTTCTTCAGTCTTTCTTGCCGCGCGGTGCCCGAAGCAAAAGCAGTTCGCAAGTGCCGGTCGGCCGACTCCTGAGATAGCAATTTCGATTTTCAGAACCAAAGTCTTCAATAAAGCTAAGTACCCTGTTGGGGAAACTTTTTCTTGCCTCAGACCGATGTCAGTAAAAGTTAATAATTGTATTTCTTGTGGAAAGCAAATACCTCATAAGGATTTTCATTCTTACTGTATTCCATGCCTAGGCCCAGATCACGATGTCACTAGTTGCCGGTTTTGTGCTAGATTTAACAAACGCACTATTAAACGTCTGTTTGATTTTGCTCGCCATTACTTTGGCCGAAGGTTTAATTATACCATGCTGTCGGAACAACAGACGACTGGAATTCACAAAAAACGCAAAGATAAGGACAGGCATCCGAGGCCCAAAACTGACTAAGCCTGTCGCCGGTTCTCAGTGAGGCGCTTTCGCAGCCCCTGACACCCGCTACCTCAGAGCCGCATGCCGCGACCGACTCACATGTGAGTTGCCTAGGTCTCTGGATACTCAAGGTGTTGGCCCTATGGAGATTAACCCTTCAGATGGGTCCGGAGCCGCTGAGCAGGCATCGGCTTCTGAGGGTGTTTTCAGACCTTCACAACTTACCAGTGCATCTACAGCCAAGTCTAAAACTACATTAAAGACAAAGAAGCAAGTACAGTATTCACTTGGACAGACCTCCATGCCTAAAAAGCAGATGCTCAAAATGGCCGAAGACTTAATTACTCTGATCAGGGGTTCCCATCCCCCTCCTGATAAAAGGCGTAGGCAGGATACAGACTATGATTCCTCTGACCAGTTTTCAATGTATTCTGATTCCTCTTCAGACCAGGGATACTCTTTACCCCCCTGTGAGGACTCTGATGCTGAAGAATCAATTCCTTCAGCCTCTCCTCCCGAGGATTACTCTTTTGGGGAAACTTTACATACCATGAGGGAGCATTTCCTTTGGGAGGGCCAGGATTACTCGGAATTCAAGAAAAGGCTCATAGACTTTCTTTTATTGCCTCAGTACAGGCCCCTTGCTATTCCGCCAGTGTTGGATGTTGTGGATGATGTGTTTTCTGAATCCAGTTTAAATCCAGATTCTTTACCCCCTGCTCCAGTCGAGCCAGACAGGTACTACAGAGTCCCTGACTCTCACAAATTTCTTTATAAAAACCCTGCTGCTGACACAAACTATTGCCCAGGGTCCCAAAGAGGTAAAGGCCTCCACGGCTAAAAATCCAGTTCCCTCGGACAGGGATTCTAGAGCATTAGACAGATGGGGGAAGAAAGTTTACACCTCTGCAACTTCAGCAGTAAGGGCTTTAAACTGCCAGTTTCACATGCGTAAATATCAACAATATTTACTGTCTCAGTTAAAACAGAAAATAAGTACAAGTGCAGAACAACCTGATTTTAAGGAAATGCAGGATTTATTGCATGCAGCCGAACAAGTGGGAAAGCATACCTTTTCCCTTACCTTGGCAAGGTACTTTGCAATTATAGGCTGTTTAGTGCCTACGATTCATTTCTCCTTATTAACAAGGAGAATTAAGTGCTTGTATCAGTTTAAAGCTTCCTGGTGCTTTCCAGCAGGTTTTAGAGCAAGTGCTAGTCAGAGGGATTCAGATTTTAGTGCTACTACAGAGAAACCAGCTAGTTCTAAGGAAGTTTGAAGAGCAGACTTTCTGGCACCTTGAATAGTTTAAAGTGCTAGACTAATAAGCTAATAAAAGTGCAGGAGAGCAGAGAACAAGCAGATCTAAGGGAAAAAATTGAAGCGCTCCTCTGAGAAACTTACAAAAAATCCTGAATACAGCAAATCTGTACGTGGGCTACACTAGTTCAAAGAAAGGTAGGAAACCTTTTTTTTTTTTTTTTTTTTAAGTAGAAGGTGAAGAGGCAGAAAATAATTCAGTATGCAGAAGCTAAAGGGGTGGGCCCTTGCTAAGTTCTCACTATTAACAGTAGAATGAGACACGAAGGGGGGGGGGGGGTCTAGTATCCAACCCTACACCAGAGGTGGGCAACTCAAAGCCACCAACACACAAGACCACCACAAGAACAGGGTAGGTGGGTGGAAAAACAGTTGTACAGATTACAGAGATATTAAATCAAAAGGGCAGACGAAATATGAGAATCAACTCTTACCTTTTCTGAATATCACAGCAGGCAGTAAGTCAGTTTGATTCCTCAGAGGATTCCCTCTCCTACTTCTGTCATATCTCTTCCCCCCTGGGATATGGATCTCCAGAAGAAGGCTCTATTGAGCCTGACTCCCCAGTGAAGGATTTAACTTTTGGGGAGACTATGAACAAGATGAAAGACCACTTTAAGTGGGAAACCTCAGATATGACGGAAGTACAGAAGAGGTTTTTATGACCTGATACAGATGGTCTCCCCCAGTCCTTCTGCTATCCCTCCTGTTCAGCCGGCCTTCCTGGATGCCTTTGCCTCTGCTTCCATCAACCATGACTCCCAACCTCCAGCCCCTCGGAGAGCAAATAGACTCTACAAAGTACATGAGACAGAGACATTTGTGATTAAGTGCCCTTGGGCTGACCCAGCCACTGTCTCCATTTCTACTCGTAAGGCTTCCAAGCTGCTCCCTACAACAACCATTCTTCCAGCTGACAAGAACAACAAGACAATGGAAAGGTCATTCAGGGCCACTGACTACCAAACTCACATGACCAAGTATTCCTTAGCACTGTTGGACAAAGCTACTAAGGAATTAGGTGGCATCCCAGAATGTGCAGCTAAAGCTTCCTTGACCTGCCTGCTACCTCACACCATAGACACTCCTTAAGATATAGTTATGATGCAGCTGAAGCCTCAGCTAGGTCATCTGCATCAGCTTCTGCATTAAGAAGATATTCTTGGCTATGCCTTCAGCCCCTCCCTGACAACTTCAGGGCCAAACATTGTGATGCTCCTTTATCACTCTGCCGTGTTTGGTGGAAAAGTGGCTGACCTTTTCAAGTCCCTGCAACAAAAAGGCAAGGAATTGCAGGACGTTAAACACCTGCTAGTCTCGCCCATCCCTAAGCTTCGTAGGAGCTACCTGGCCAAGACCCAATTCATCAGAAAAACCTCTAGGCCTACGGTTCCCCCCAGGTCCAGGAGACAAGACAGCCCCCCTCTGGCTAGAGCTTCTCCTTACTCCAGCCAAAGGCCTCCCTTTCTAGATAGGGCAGGTAGTGTCTGACTTGTTTCCAAACTCTCACCCCAGCCCTCCAGCATCCTTTCCCCTGTCTGCCCATCTCTCTCACTGTCTCCATGCGCATTCTCTCATTACCTCAGACAAATGAGCTCTGTCCATCATACAGAACTGTTACTTTATGACCTGAATCAATCCCCCCCAAACAAGGCTGGGCATGGCTCAGCCTCCCACCAGTCAGTTACCCCTCCTAAGACAGGTTCTGGAAGCCTTACTCCAGAATCTTTCTGGTTCCCAGAAAGGACGGACCATGGAGGCCCATCCTAGATCTCTCTCATCTCAACCCCTTCTTAAAAGTTCATTCCTTCAGAATTCTCACTCTCCTTACCCTCTTTCCCCTCCTTCGCTTACCACAAGGATTTATGGCAACCCTGGACATAAAGGATGCTTACCTCCACATACCAGTAAAGCCCACCTTCAGGAAATACCTCAGATTTCTGGCAGGCTCATCCCATTTTCAGTTTTGTGCCTTGCCGTTTGGGCTTTCCACTACTTCCAGGGTATTCATAAAATGTCTGGCTCCAATCATCACTTTTACTGCAGGACAAAGGGCATCCAAATATTCCCCTACCTAGACGACTTTCTAATTCAGGCAGACAATCTGAAGACTCCTTCTCACCCAGGCCTTTCTGCTTCTCCTGCAGTCCCTGGGTTTTCTTATAAACCTTCCAAAATCTGACCTGGAGCCCGCACAGAGCATTGTCTTCCTGGGCTGCAGAATCCGGACAGACCTTATGAAGGCCTTCCTACCACCAGAGAAGGTGGTGTCCCTGACACACCACCTACTGGGTGCCCTTTAAGCTTTAGAATTGACAGCAAGGCAATTTCTGAGACGTCTGGGTTACATGGCAGCCACTATACCCATGTTGCCCTTAGCAAGACTGCACATGAGGAAACTACAGTAGTATCTTTGGTCACTGTGGACTCAATATTCCCATACCTAGAGTTCAGGGATGTTCATCATGTTTCACTGTTGCAGTCATTACACTTGGGTTATCCTGCTGGCAGGCTACCCGCAGTCGGCCTGAATTCCAAAGTCCTGGTCTGGCGTCAGTTACTGTCGCCTCTTCCCTGACTCCAGTGCGCCAGGGGTATAAAAGGTGCAGCCGACACCATTTTCTTCAGTCTTTCTTGCCGCGCAGTGCCTGAAGCAAAAGCAGTTCGCAAGTGCCGGTCGGCCGACTCCTGAGATTTTCGAAAACGAATTTCAAATCCGAAGTCTTCAATAAAGCTAAGTACCCCGTTGGGGAAACTTTTTTCTATCTCTAGACCGATGTCAGTAAAAGTTAACAATTGTATTTCATGTGGGAAGCGAATACCTCATAAGGATTTTCATTCTTACTGTATCCCTTGCCTAGGCCCTGACCACGACGTTGCTAGCTGTCGGTTTTGTGCTAGGTTTAACCAACGCACTATTAAGCGTCGATACGATTTTGCTTTTCATTACTTTGGCCGAAAGTTTAATTATATAATGCCATCGGAACAACCGACGACCGGAGTTTATAAAAAGCGCAAGGAAAAGAACAGGCATCCGAGGTACTAAACAGACGACGAGGCCTCTGCTAGGCCAGTCGCCAGTTCGCCGGTTCTCAGTGAGGTGCTTTCGCAGCCCTTGACGCCCACTACCGACTCCACGTGGAGACAGCTAGGCCTCTGGATACTCAAGGTATTGGACACTTGGAAAACTATTCCCTCAGATGGGTCCGGAGCCGCTGAGCAGGCATCGGCTTCTGAGGGTGTTATCAGACCTACACAGTTATATGTTAAGCCAACCTCAGCTTCCAAGGCAAAGACTAAAACAGCTTTAAAGACAAAGAAACAAGTACAGAATTCTCCTGGACAGACATCTTGCCTAAGAAACAGATGCTTAAAATGGCCGAAGACCTAATTACTTTGATTAGGGGTTCCCATCCCCCTCCTGATAAGAGGCCTAGACAAGACACAGAATATGATTCCTCTGATCAGGTTTCTATTTCCTCTGACTCCTCTTCAGAACAGGGATACTCTCTGCCTCCCTATGAGGATTCTGATGCTGAAGAATCTATTCCTTCAGCTTCTCCTCCTGAGGATTATTCTTTTGGGGAAACCCTGCATACCATGAGGGAGCATTTCCACTGGGAGAGCCAAGATTACTCAGAATCAAAGAAAAGGCTCGGAAACTTTCTTCTACTACCCCAGCATAGACCTCTTGCTATTCCACCTGTTCTAGACATTGTAGATGTATTCTCAGAGTCCGGCCTGTCTCCTGACTCTTTGCCTCTGGCACCTGTTAAGCCAGACAGATACTACAGGGTTCCAGACTCTCATAAATTTCTTTATAAAAACCCTGCTGCTGACCCAGAAACAATATCTCAGGGTCCCAAAGGGGTCAAGGCCTCTACTGCTAAAAACCCTGTTCCCTCAGATAGGGATTCTAGGTCACTGGACAGATGGGGGAAAAAGGTTTACACTTCTGCTACCTTGGCTGTAAGGGCTTTAAATTGTCAGTTTCATATGCTTAAATATCAGCAATACTTAATGTCACTGCTAAAACAAAAAATGTTGACAAATTCTTAATGTTTTGAAAACAAGGAAATGCAGGATTTATTACATGCAGCTGAACAAGTGGGAAAGCATGCTTTGCAATGTGGTTTTGATTCACTGGAGGCCTTTTGTAGGGCCGCTGTTAAAGGTTCTGCTATTAGAAGGCATGCTTGGTTAAAGGAACAGAATTTGCCTGATCATGTTAAAGCAAAATTATTGGATGCTCCATTACAGCATGATACTTTGTTTGGTGTTAAGGTAGAATAGGTGTTGAAGAAAATGGAGGATAAAGCGAAATCTATGCAGACAGTAAAGGATTTCTTACAGGTACAACCTCCCAGATTTAGCAGGAACTGGCCTTCTAAGAATTGGTCCTTTCCAGCGTCAGGCAGGCCACAAAGAGGCAGATACAGACGCCCTAGAGGAAGACAACAACCCCAGGGCTCATACAGGCCCAAACAGTGGGGTGCTACTACCTCCAAAAGTGGAGAAGACAAATCACAGCCATATAGACAACAGTCCCAGTGACTTTCGTCTGCCAATGCCAAGCGCTTATCTTTTGGCAGCACCCTTAGGGGGAAAGCTAGCACTTTTTTCACAAAATTGGCACAGGATCACCCAGGACAAATGGGTCTTAAACATAGTCTATCAGGGCTACAGGTTCCACTTTCACACCCTTCCAAAGGCAAAATGTATGCCAGACCTGCCACACAATCAATGGGCAGAGGCACAAAAACAAGTTTCATCTCTCATGGACATGAGGGCTATTCAGCCAGTACCACAGCAAGAGCAGGGACAAGGATTTTACTCAAGACTTTTCTTAGTACCCAGAAAGGACAAAGCCTGGAGACCAATTCTGGACCTGTGTATTCTAAATACTTTTCTGGACGTTCCAAAATTCAAAATGTTGACTCTGCAGCAACTTATGCCCATGCTAGGCAAGAAGGATTGGCTTGTAACGTTGGATCTCAGAGGCATACCTGCATGTCCCAATCAGACAATCTTGCAGAAGGTACCTCAGATTCATAGCTGGCTCAATGCACTACCAATTCTCTGCACTGCTCTTTGGCTTATCTACTGCGCCCAGGGTCTTCACAAAATGCCTGGCACCAATAATTGCATTTTACAGACAGAGGACTTCAAATATATCCCTACTTGGACGACTGCCTTATTCAAGCAGAGAACAAAGACATTCTACTAAAGCATCTGGTGTTTGTAAAAAGATTACCTTTTTGCCTAGGGTATAGAGTAAACGAAAAGAAATCAAAACTAGTACCCTCTCAAGAGATAATATTCCTGGGTGCAAGCTTAAATACAACTGCCCAGATGGCTTATCTCACGCAAGACAAACAAAGGTAACTGACTTCATACTTTAAAAGCATGGCAACAAAGACCCAGTTATCTGCAAGAAAAATTCTGCAGGTTTTGGGCTTCATGGCATCCTGCATTCTGCTAATTCCATATGCAAGACTGCATATGAGGAAGCTACAATGGTACCTAAAAAGTGTTTGGACTCAACATTGCCACAGCCTGGAAACCTTAACTACTCTCATTCCCTGCCTACAACAGGAGTTTCGATGGTGGGCACAGGCCTGTCACCACAACAAGGGACAGCCATTCACCTTACCCACAGCCAGGCAGACACTATCAACAGATGCATCAGATTATGCCTGGGGGGTCCACATGGCAGGAAAATGTATTCAGGGCACATGGCCCACAAGCCAAATGCATCTTCATATCAATCAAAGAGAGATCCTAGCTGTACAGAATGCCCTGACAGCCTTCAAGGATTTACTCCATCCAGGACAACTGTTGATAAAAACGGACAATACTACAGTCATGTGGTACATAAACAAGCAAGGAGGCACACATTCCTACCCCCTCTGCAGACAAGCCATGACTTTGTGAAACACAGCATTCACTTATCAAGTGCACCTGCAAGCACAATTCCTGCCAGGAAAAACAAATACTCTGGCAAACGAACTAAGCAGAAACCTCATGGACCCTCACGAGTGGAAACTAGATCCACAGGTCTTCAGCGTGATAACAAGGAAATGGGGATGCCCAGACATAGATCTATTTGCCTCCCCTCAACTGCCAACTACAGAGATTCTGCACAAGGTCTTATCACAAACAAGCATGGAAAGTGGATGCTCTGTCATTCAGCTGGAAAACCCTTACAGTTTATGCCTTTCCTCCACTGCCTCTCCTCCCCAAGGTACTCCTAAAGGTCAGACAAGAGAAGCCAAAAATGATACTGATTGCCCCAGACTGGCCACACCAGCTCTGGTATCCAATCCTAAAGTACTTGTCTCAAGGCCCAGCCTGGACGTTACCTCAAATTCCTCATCTACTGACCCAACAAAACAATCAGATCCTGCACAGCCAACTCAGAACACTAAATCTGGCTGCATGGCAGATGATATAACCACTCAGGACACACCTCTCTCTAAAGCAGTTATGGATGTTATTTTGGAGGTCAGGAGGCCCAGCACCAGAAAATCTTATGCAGAAAAATGGAAGAGATTCTGTGCTTGGAACCAGGCACAAGGAATTGACACGCTTTTACCAAATATTCCTCAGATTTTACAATACCTAACTGAGATGCTGGACAAAGGCCTATCCTTTTCATCAATTAAGATCCATGCCTCTGCCATTTCAGCTCATTACAATACGGACCCACCTATTTTTTCGCATCCACTGCTGAGACAGTACCTCAGAGGGGCCAAAAACATAAGACCACCAAGGAGAGCACCAATACCTAGATGGGACCTCAATTTTGTCTTGGAAAAGCTCACACTGCCTCCTTTTGAGCCAGCCAATACAGCCGACAAAGTTCTTATGGAAAACAGCTCTGTTCCTAGCAATAACTTCAGCAAGAAGAGTCTGAGTTACAGGCATTAATGGCTGTGGAACCTTTTATTATTTTCCATCCAGACAGGGTTTCTCTAAGGACAAACCCAACATTTATGCCTAAGGTAGTGTCCAGTGTGGCTCTACCTTTTATCCAAACCCACAGAATAAAGAGGAGAGACTTCTGCATTCTTTGGACATACACAGACAGCTACGCTTCTACTTGGACAAAACTAAAGCTTTCAGAAAGACTGAGCAACTTTTAGTGGCATATGCTGCAGGATCACCAAGAAAAGGCTATTTCAAAGTAGACTATTTCAAAATGGATAGGCCACTGCATTAGTTTCTGCTATTCACAACATGGCAAATCACTGCCTAAGGGCATTAGGCCACATTCTACCAGAGCAGCAGCCACTTCAGCAGCCTTCCTCAGAGGAGTACCAAGCAAGGATATTTTGGAGGCTGCAACTTGGACTTCAGTGCACACTTTTACAAAGCACTACCACTTACCTCTTTACTCTAAATCCATAGCAGGCTTTGCCACTGCAGTTCTGCAATGCCTCATAGCCACTCCTAATTCTATTTAGGCCCAGCCACCCAACCTCAGCTTTGGGATTCAATCCAAGTGTAATGACTGCAACAGTGAAAAACGATGAACATAGTACAGTTGTGTACCTACCATAAATGTAGATGTTCGAGTGTATTAACTGTTGCAGTCCAGGTTACCCTCCCTCCATCCCCTTTTTCATTGCTTTGACTTATCTAAACTTCTCTATTCTATACAACCTATGTAGTATATTTGCTTGTAGATGAAGGTAATGTTTATGTTAGTGCATGCTTTTTTATAAGCAGAATTTTTAGCCTACCCTTTTGGGGGCACCTGACATCTGGGACAAGAAAAACTGAGGAAAATGGCGTTGGCTGCATCTGTTATACCTCTGGTGCACTGATGTCCGGGAAGAGGCGACAACAACCGACGCCGGACCAGGACTTTAGAATTCAGGCCGACTGCGGGTAGCTTGCCAGCAGGATAACCCAAGTGTAATGACTGCAACAGTGAATACACTCAAACATCTACATTTATGGTAGATACACAACTGTACTTTCCCCTGCTTGAAACAGGAATTGTGATGGTGGGTGGCCAAGAACCCAGGCCTCCCTCTAAAAGTACCCACACCCTCCCAGACTACGTGTACAGATGTTTCAGATCTGGGATGGGGAGCAACCCTAGGACAAAGAAAAGTGCAAGGTTTGTGGACAGACTGCCACAAATTAGACCACATAAATGTCAGAGAAATGAGACCAATCCTCCTTGCTCTACCGACTTTGCAATCCTATCTAGAAAAAGGCCTTATCAAGATATTCATGGGCAGCACCACAGTCCTGTGATATCTCAACAAACAGGGAGAGACAAAGTCATACCTCCTATGCAGACTAGCTCTGCAGGTGTGGGAAATGACCACCTCACAGGGAAAATTACCCTACAGGCAGCCTACATACCCTTCTTGCACAACTCCCAGGCGGATCACCTAAGCAGGACCATCTCAAACAAACACAAATGAATGCTTCAAAGAGGAGATGTTCATTGTGTTACCCTGCTGCAGTCATCACACTTGGGTTATCTTGTCGTCAGGCGGTCCGCAGTCGGTCAGAATTCCAAAGTCTTGGTCCGGTGTCGGTTGCTGTCGCTTCTTCTCTGACGTCAGTGTGCCAGGGGTATATATAATGCATCCGACGCTATTTTCTTCAGTCTTTCTTGCAGCACGGTGCCCGAAGCAGAAACAGTTCGCAAGTGCCGGTCAGCCGACTCCTGAGTTTTTCGAACTCGAATTTCAGACCGAAGTCTTCAATAAATTCAAGTACTCCGTTGGAGAAACTTTTCTTGCCTCAGACCAATGTCAGAAAAAGTTACCAATTGTATTTCTTGTGGGAAGCAAATACCTCATAAGGATTTTCATTCTTATTGCATACCTTGCCTAGGCCCAGACCACGACGTCACTAGTTGTCGTTTTTGTGCTAGGTTTAATAAGCGTACTATAAAAAGACGCTTTGATTTCGCACGACACTACTTCGGTAGAAAATTTAACTACACTATGCCGTCGGAGCAACCGACTACCGGCGTGCACAAAAAACGCAAGGATAAGGACAGGCAGCCTAGGCCCAAGCCAGACTCCGAGACCTCGTCTGCTCCGGTCTTCAGTGAGGCTCCGACGCAGCCCCTGACTACCGCAGATCTGGAACCTGAGACCACTTCGGAACTTTTGGTGGAAAGTACCAGGCCGACGCAGCCATTTTGTTCAGCCCCTACCGACGACACTGCTGAAAAAGATGTCGGTGCTGCAGAGACACCTTAGATTTCTGAAGGTGTCTTCAGACCGACTACGCTCACCATTAAAACGTATCCTAAGACGAAGACTCCTATTAAACCTAAAAGGACTGCACTTCAGTCCCCTGTTCAAGGCCCCATGCCTAAGAAACAGATGCTCAAAATGGCTGAAGATTTGATCTCTTTAATCAGGGGTTCCCAACCCCCTCCTGACAAAAGGCCTAGACAGGAGGAAGATTATGCATCCTCTGAACAAGTGTCCATTTCTTCAGGCTCCTCTGAGGACCAAGATTACTCCTTCTGCCCTTATGAAGATTCTGATGCTGAGGATTCCATTCCCTCAGCTTCTCCTTCTGAAGACTACTCCTTTGGGGAAACTTTACACACTATGAGGGAACATTTTCACTGGGAAGGTCAGGACTACTCTGACTCTAAGAAAAGGCTCAGAGAGTTTCTTTTACTCCCCCAGCACAGACCACTTGCCTTCCCACCAGTTTTAGACATTGTGGATGATGTTTACTTAGAATCCAGTTTGAACCCAGACTCTCTACCTCCTGCTCCGGCCAAACCTGACATACTATAGAGTGCCTGATTCCCACAAATTTCTTTATAAAAACCCTGTTGCTGATCCAGAGACTATCTCCCAGGGTCCCAAAAGGGGCTAAGGCTTCAATGGCAAAAAATCCTGTACCCTCTGAAAGGGACTCCAGAGCACTAGACAGTTGGGGGGAAAAGGTTTACACCTCAGCCACTCTAGCTATGAGGGCACTAAATTGCCAATTTCACATGCTAAAGTATCAGCAATTTCTCATCTCTCAGTTAAAACAAAGAATGAGCACACTCCCTCAACAGCCTGAATTGAAAGAAATACATGATCTGTTGCATGCAACTGAACAGGTGGGCAAACATACTTTACAATGTGGGTTTGATTCTCTGGAAGCTTCCTGCAGAGCAGCTGTCACTGGGTCTGTTATACGTAGGCATGCTTGGTTAAAGGAACAAACTCTGCCTGATCATGTTAAAGCAAAGCTTCTAGATGCTTCCTTACAGCAGGATGTTCTTTTTGGAGTTAAAGCAGAAGTCTTAAAGAAAATGGAGGATAAGGCAAAATCTATGCAGACAGTCAAAGATTTCCTACAGGTACAGCCCCTCGTTTCAGCAGAAATTGGCCAACAAAAAATTGGTCCTTTCCAGCTACTGACAGACCACAGAGGGGTAAATACAGACGTCCAAGAGGCAGAGGACAACCACAAGCCCAGTACAAACCTCGCCAATGGGGCACTGCAACACAGAAGGGAAGAGAAGACAGATCCCAAACTACCAGAAGGCAAACTCAATGACTTGCACCTCATCTGGCCAAGCAACACTCTCTTGGCAGCCCCCTTGGGAGGAAAACTCGCACTTTTTTCAGACAACTGGCACATTGTCACAAAGGACAAATGGGTCCTAGACATAATTTCATGAGGATACAGATTCCATTTTCACACCTTGCCAATGAAAGGAGGAATGCCAAACCTGCCACAAAATCAATGGGCAGAGGCACAAATGCAAATTACAGCTCTCATGGACATGAGAGCCATTCAGCTGGTACCTACTCGAGAGCAAGGCCAAGGATTTTACTCAAGACTCTTTCTAGTTCCCAGGAAGGACAATGCCTAGAGACCAATTCTGGACCTTTCAATTCTAAACACCTTCTTACAAGTACCCAAATTCAAGATGCTAACACTACAGCAGCTTCTTCCCATGTTGGGCAAGGAAGCATGGCTAGTAACGTTGGACCTCAAGGAGGCATACCTGCATGTCACTATCAGACAAAGTTGCAGAAGATACCTCCGTTTCATTGCAGGTTCAACCCATTACCAATTCTTTGCACTGCCCTTTGGCTTATCTACTGCGCCCAGAGTCTTCACAAAATGCCTGGCACCAGCAATTGAATACTGCAGACAGAAGAATTCAGATATACCCATACCTGGACGATTGCCTCATCCAAGCAGAAAGCAAGGACATTCTCTTACAACATCTGGCTTTTGTAAACCATCTTCTAAGTTGCCTGGAGTACACAGTAAACAAAAAGAAGTCCAAATTAGTACCCTCACAAAATGACATTCCTGGGTGCCAGCTTGAATACAACGGCCCAGAAGGCTTATCTGATGCCATACAAACAGCTACAGTTGACTCAATATTTCAAAACAATGGCAGCAAAGACCCAACTAACTGCAAGAAAAATTCTGCAGGCAATGGGCTTCATGGCATCTTGCATACTACTAATACTATTTGCAAAGCTGCATATGAGGAAATTACAGTGGTACCTAAAAAGCGTATGGTCTCAACACAGCCACAGCTTGGACACAATGATATCTCTCATTCCCTGCCTACAACAGGAGTTTCTATGGTGGTCACAGGCATGTCACCTCAACAAGAGTCAGCCTTTCACCTTGCCCCCAGCCAGGCAAACTATGACAACAGATGCATCAGACTACGCCTGGGGGGGCACACATGGCAGGACAGTGCGTTCAAGGCGTATGGACTGCAGATCAAAGGAATCTGCACATCAATCAAAAAGAGATGCTAGCTGTACAGAATGCTCTGACAGCCTTCGAGTCTATTACATCCAGGACAACTTACAGTGAAGACGGACAACACCACAGTAATGTGGTACATAAACAAACAAGGGGGTACACACTCCTACCCTCTATGCAGGCAAGCAATGACCTTGTGGAACACAGCTCTGGCTTACCGAGTTCAGTTACAAGCTCAATTCCTGCCAGGAAAGAACACATTGGCAGACGACCTCAGCAGAAACATCATGGATCCCCACGAGCGGAAACTGGATCCACAAGTATTTGCAATGATAACTCAAAAATGGGGCCTTCCAGACATAGACCTGTTTGCCAGTCCTCAAAACTATCAACTAACAAAATTTTGTACAAGGACACTTCACCATCAAGCTTGGAAAGTGGACGCACTCTCATTCATTTGGAAAAACCTGACAGTATATGCCTTCCCTCCATTGCTTCTGCTCTCAAAGGTGCTTCTGAAAGTCAGAAAGGAGAGACCACGACTGATACTCCTAGCCCCAGACTGGCCACGCCAGCACTGGTACCCACTATTGAGGAATATGGCCCAGGGCCCACCTTGGATTTTACCACAAATTACCCATTTACTCACACAGCAAAACAATCCGATTCTTCACAGCCAGCTCAAAACCTTAAATCTGGCTGCATGGCAAATCACCTAAGCATCCAGCCAGCTCCTCTTTCCCAAGCAGTTATGGATGTTATTCTGGAAGCTAGGAGGCCAAGCACCAGGAAGGCTTATTCGGACAAATGGAAGAGGTTTTGTGCCTGGAACCAAGCAAAAGGCCAAAACATAATTCAGCCTCACATGCCTCACATTCTACAGTATTTAACTGAGATGTTGCACAAAGGACTTTCTTTTTCCTCCATTAAAATCCATGCTTCAGCTATTTCAGCCCACTACAGCACAGATCCACCCTTATTTTCGCATCCACTTCTAAGGCAGTTCCTCAGAGGGGCAAAAAACATTAGGCCCCCCAGGAGAGCACCTACACCAACTTGGGACCTCAATTTTGTTCTGGAAAAACTTACGCTACCTCCCTTTGAACCAGCTTACTCTGCAGAACTACAGTTCCTATCATGGAAGACTGCCCTGCTGCTAGCAATAACTTCAGCTAGAAGAGTATCAGAGCTGCGGGCATTAATGGCAGTGGAACCTTTCCTCATTTTCCATAAAGACAGAGTTTCTCTACGAACTAATCCTTCCTTCATGCCTAAGGTGGTTTCCATTGTGCCTTTAAATCAAACCATCCACTTACCCAACTTCTTCCCAAATCCACAGAACAAAGGAGAGAGACTCCTGCATTCCTTGGACATTCACAGGCAACTTTGTTACTACTTGGATAAAACTAAGGCTTTCAGAAAATCTGACCAGCTCTTTGTATCCTATGCTACAGCTTCACAAAGGAAAGCTATATCAAAACAAACCATTTCCAAATGGATAGGGCATTGCATTTGTTTCTTCTATACCCATCATGGAAAACCAGTTCCTGCTACCATTAGGCCCCACTCTACCAGGGTAACAGCTACATCTACAGCCTTCCTCAGCGGGGTTCCAATCAAGGAGATTTTAGAAGCTGCAACTTGGAGTTCAGTACACACCTTTACCAAACACTATCACTTACCACTTTACTCTAAGACTAGGGTGGGCTTCGCCACTGCAGTCCTGCAGGGCCTTCTAGCCTCTACTAACCCTCTATGACTCCTCCATCCATCCTTAGCTTTAGGATTCTACCCAAGTGTGATGACTGCAGCAGGGTAACACGATGAACATAGTACAGTTTTGTACCTACCATAAATGTAGATGTTAGAGTGTACACCCTGCTGCAGTCCAGGTTACCCTCCCTCCATCCCCTCTGATCTAACTGGCTAAATCTCTATAATACCTTCCTGATGTATTTGCTTATAGCTGGAGGGATTTTGTGTTTGTGCAAAATTAACTCAATTTGGTACTAATTACTGTCCACCTTTTTGGGGGCACCTGACATCTGGGGCAAGAAAAACTGAAGAAAATGGCGTTGGATGCATTATATACCCCTGGCGCACTGACGTCAGGGAAGAAGCAACAGCAACCGACGCCGGACCAAGACTTTGGAATTCCGGCCGACTGCGGGGACCGCCTGACGACAGGATAACCCAAGTGTGATGACTGCAGCAGGGTGTACACTCGAACATCTACATTTATGGTAGGTACAAAACTGTACTTTTTCCTGAATCTGGTCCACAGGTGGGGTATGCCTCAAATAGACCTCTTCACCTCCTCCAAAAACAGACAACTTCCTGGTTACTGCGCCAGGACACCTGACCCCAAGGCACTTTCAACAGATGCCTTCTCAGTGTCCTGGAAGGGAAACTTTCTGTATGCATTCCCCCCTTCCCCTTAATTTCAGAAGGTACTGCTGAAAATTCAGCAGGACTGACCAGAATTCTTGCTGGTGACTCCCTTCTGGCCAAGCCAGCACTGGTTCCCCCTTCTCCTTCATTTGTCCAAGGGCAATCACCACAGGTTTACCCCCCTCAGTGGACCTGCTCACACGGGGGCTCAGATACACCCACTCTGTGGTTCATAGGATTCCAATCCCCTTCAGACACCTGTACAACGAGGACGTGCTCAGTGTCCTGCAGGAGGCCAGGAAACCTAACACAAGAAAATCCCCTCTCTCGAACTGGGAAAGTTTTTTTATTTGGTGTCACAAAAGACGGTTGGACCCTCTGGAAAGCAGCATTCCTCTAATCTTGTCTTACCTGTGTGAAATAATGCAGACAGGACTGGTTTACCCATCTCTAAAAGCACATTTATCTGTTCTTTCTGCCTGTCTATCACTGTATCCACCCATTGCATCCAGACTTCTGGCTAAACATTTTCTCAAAGGAGTACTACACTTGAGACCACCCAGGAAACCTTTCACCCTCCTTGGGACCTTAACTATGTATTAGGGAAACTTACTTTAGCTCCCTTTGAGCCAGCAGACAAAGCTCCCATAACATTTTCCACATGAAAACTGTTTTGTTGGTAGCTCTGACTTCAGCCAGAAGTGTGTCAGAGCTGCAAGCTCTTAGGCTACACTACCCTTTTTAGTCTTCCACCTTGACAGGGGCACTCTGGACCAATCTGTCATTCACACCCACAATAGTGAATGACCTGTCCTTGAACTAGGTCCATCACCTGCCTACCTTTTTCCCCACCCTGCAGGGGGGATAGTTAGAGAGTACTTCATTCCCTAGACAACCACAGACATCTTAGGTTTTACCTTCATAAAACCAAGCCCATTAGGAAATCAGACCAACTGTTTGTCTCCTTCCACCCCAGAGCTCTGTGGAAAGCAGTGACCAGACAGACCATTTTGTCCTGGATCTCCAGGGCCATTTAATATTGCTACCTTCACGATGGGAAGACCTTGCAGAGCAATGTCAAAGCCCACTCCACCAGAGCAATGGCCTCTTCTGGAGCCTCCTTTAAGGGGCTAGACACCAACTACATACTTGAGGGCAGCCTCTTGATCCTCTGCGCACACCTTCACCAAGCACTACAAGCTGGACCATATTTCCAGAGCCAGTGTGGGGTTTGCTAGGGCTATCCTACACGGATTCTTGGAAACCTCTTCTGGGCCACCACCGAATTCTCACTGAGCTTTGGCACTCACCCACATGTAGAATACTGCAACATTGGAATAGGACATAGGAAAGTTGTGTAAAATGTTACCATAACCTTAGATGTCCTTCTCTTCCATGTTGCAGTATTCCTTCCCGCCCTCATACCCCTCCTATCAGGTTGCACTTGCTTTCCTGGCTGACACTGGAAAGGCTAAGACTGGCTCAAATTGGGGCTTTTTAGGTTCTGAGGGCTGGTGCATGCAGACGTCACTTTTATGGCCCACATTCTTGCTGCCACATCAGATGTCCTACGCACCTAGAGGGACTGAAAATCTTTGGAATCCTGGCTAAACGAACTGGAAGGAAGAAAGGTAAACCCACATGTAGAATACTGCAACATGGAAGAGAAGGACATCTATGGTTATGGCAAGATTTTACACAACTATTCTTTCCTTTTTTAGACTTGCTGACCACTGCAATCATTTGCCAGATGTCAGAAGTCCTTAACCTGAGTTTCTTCACTCCCTGTTAATCTGGGGCTCTAGGTAAATATTCAGAAATCATCCTTTACTCCATCATCACAGGATTGAAACTGGAAACTTTCATGATCTTCAGTCAGTCTGAGTCTTCAGCCAGAGAATATCTCTGAATTGTAAGGTTTGTGGCTTCTCTAATTTTCATAATTCTACTTGATAGTTTATACAAAAAAAAATCAGTGATTTAAAAAAATTGACTGAACATACTTATCACATCATCTGCAATTTTTTTTTTCAGTTTTAGGCTTCATCAAGAAAAAAGCATTGGTAGAAGCAATGAGAAGCCCCAGTTTTGCTTGGAGAAGATTTTTTTTCGTTTTCTTTTTAAGAGTTAAAGGTGTTAGGCCTGTGGAATGCTTCAGGCAGACCAAAGCACATAACTGTCATATATGTTAGCTGTGGTCCCAGGGACCTTTACAGGTGATTTACAGACAAATAACATAGTGATACATAAAGAATGCACTGGGTCTTTACTCCCTGTGCCCTCCCAGCCCTTATGGCAGGTTAACTGTATCTGGTTGCGTCTGATGTTTAATGTTTTTGATTCCAACATTAATTAAGAAATGCAGGCAAAATATAAGTGTCTTTTTTATACAGGAGCAAAGTGTGCTGGTGGATTAGAGAACTTTAAGATCTTGAGTTTATCCCATCTCTCCAGTTCGACTGGGTAGGGTAATCTACCATCTGACAGATCCAGCCAGCAACTTCTGCAACTCCAGAGCTCAAGCTTCTTCCCTCATATTTCTCACAGTTTTTACAAGTTTTTTCTGAGGCTTTCTTCTTTTGTGTTTTCTTTCTGCTATTGTAGTTTATAATACACATCTGATGTTGTTAATCTTCATTCATTCCTTACTGATGGGTGTTGGTTTTGTCCTCGGAGCAGAGTCTGGCATTATAACAAGCTCGTGCCAGCCAAAAAACACTTGAGCTAAGCTTTTACCCAGTGTCCCTCTCCATATTACCTCAGATCTCATTTGCCCCATACGAAACAAGACGTGTCAGACCGGCTGTCAGCTAAGTCAGTTAAATTTTTTCAACAATATTTTAAAATTTCCAAAAACAACAGGAGGACACAAGATGAGCTCCAGGTTATAAAGCTTTAGTCAAGCACAAGCACTTCCACATCTGCTTCATCAGGTGCATAAAAACAAACTGAAACTAGTCATACTTTTAACCATTGCTGAATGCATCACATGTCTATATACACTCCATTACGATTAAATTTTAAAGCTATATGGTAACCACAAAATAACTAAATATTCAAAGAAAATAATAAAAATATAATCATAAAATATTTCTTATATACTTTGTGCACTATAAAAACTTTAACATACATATTCTTAAAAACAACTACTTTACATACGTAGAGGTCTGGCCTTTAACTTTGGTCTCAGTGGTATTTGTTCATTGAGACCATGTCCGCTCTGAATAAGACTATCCATCTAGCTTCCAGTTCCTCTGATGTTCTTCGTGTTTCACTGTTGCAGTCATTACATTTGGGTAATCTGCTGGCAGGTTGCCCTCAGTCAGCCTGATTAACAAAGTCTTGGGTCCTGTGTCGGTTGCTGTCCCTTCTTCCATGACGTCAGGTCATCAGGGGTATAAAACATGCAACCGACGCCATTACATTAGCCTTTCTTGCCGCGCGGTAGCTGAAGCAGTTTACAAGTGCCAGTTGGCCGACTCCTGAAATTTTCGTATTCGAGTTTCAGAACCGAAGTCTTCAACTAAAAAGCTAAGTACCCCGTTGCGGAAACTTTTTCTTGCTCCTTACCGATGTCAGTAAAAGTTAATAATTGCATTACTTGTGGCAAGCAAATACCTCATAAGGATTTCCAGTTGTACTGTATTCCTTGCCTAGGCCCTGACCACAACGTACTTTGCTGTTGGTTTTGTGTTAAATTTAATCAACACACTATTAAACGTCTGTATATTTTTGCCTCTAAATATTTTGGCTCACGCTTTAATTATCCAAGAATGTGATCGGTTAGCAATCTGACTACTGGAATATCTAAAAAAAAAAAACGCAAAGAAAAAGAGAGAGAGGCCGTCGAGGTCCAAAACTGATGACGCTTCTCCTAAGCCAGTCGCCAGTTTGCCGGTACTCAGTGAGGCTCTTTTGCAGCCCCTGATACCCGCTACTTCTCATTCGCAGGCCTCTACTGAGACCCATTCGAGTCCGGTATGCCGCGAGATGCTTCAATTATGGAACCCGCGGATATCTCTACCTTAGATGGGTCCGTAGCCGCTGTGCAGGCACTAGCTTCTGAGGGTGTTTTCAGGCCTACAGATTTATATATTAGAGCAATGCCATCTTCAAAACTATGGCCAAAATCTAAATCTCTGTCTAAAAAAACGACACTGGGCCATATGTGCAGGCCCCTATGCCTACAAAACAAATAATCAAAATGGCTGAAGATTTAATTACTCTGATGAGGGGTAGCCAACACCCCCCCCCCCCTTCTAAGAGGCCTAGGCAAGACATTGATTATGAATCTTCTTAACAGGATTCTATTTCTTCTGACTCTTCTATTGAACAGGATTTGTCTATACCTACTTATGAGGACTCTGATGCAGAAGATTCCACTCCTTCTGCTTCTCCCCATGAGGATTTTTCTTTTGGGGAAACTTTACATATCTTAAGGGAACATTTCCACTGGGAAAGTCAGGATTTCTCTGAATCTAAAAAGAGACTTAGGAATTTTCTTCTTCTTCCTCAGCATAGGCCTTTGGCTATACCTCCTGTTCTAGACATTGTTGATGTTTTTCAGAATCTAGTATGGCTCCTGATTCTCTACCTCCGGCTCTTTGTAAGCCAGACAGATACTACAGGGTTCCTGACTCCCACAAATTCCTTTTCAAAAATCCTATTGCAGATCCTGAAACCATTCCTCAGGGTCCCAAGGGCATTAAGGCCTCTACTGCTAAAAATCCTACCCCTTCTGAGATTCCAGGGCGCTGGATAGATTGGGTACGAAGGTTTACACTTCTGCAACCTTGGCAATCAGGGCTTTAAACTGTCAGTTTCATATGCTTAAATATCAACAGCATGTCATGGGACTGCTTAAACAGAAAATGATGTTAATTTCTGACTGCGTGGAAAATAGATTTACAGGATTTATTGCATTCAGCTGAACAAGTTGGAAGCCATACTTTGCAATGTGGATTTGATTCTTTAGAGGCCTCTTGCAGGGCTGCTGTAACTGGGTCTGTGCTAAGAAGGCATGCTTGGCTCAAAGAGCAAACTCTGCCTGATCATATTAAAGTAAAATTGTTGGATGCTCCTTTACAACAGGACCGTCTCTTTGGTAATAAGGCTGAAGAAGTTTTAAAAAAGATGGAAGATAAAGCTAAATCTGTGCAAACTGTGAAAGATTTCTTACAAGTGCAACCTCCAAGATTTAGTAGGCACTGGCCTACTAAGAACTGGTCCTTTCCAGTTCCTTCAAGAGCCACTCAAGTCAAACCCAGACATTCCGAAGGTTCCAGGTTTCAGTCACGAGGGACTTTTAGAACAAAACAATGGGGTGCCTCCTCCTCCAAATCTGGAAACAACAAGGCACCTCCCTATGGTAAACAGTCTCAATGACTTCCCTTTACACTTACCAAGCACTTAACTTTCAGCCGGCCCTTTGGGGGGAAAACTGGCACTTCATGCAAGAAACTGGCAACTTATAACCCAGCACAAATGGGTTTTAAAAATAGTATCCCAGGGATACAGATTTCATTTCCACACGTTGCCAATCCCAAACGGATGGCCAGACCTGCCCCCCAAATCAGTGGGCAGAGGCCCAGAAACAAGTACTGTCCCTCATTAGCATGGGGGCTATTCAACCAGTACCAGAAGAGGAAAAGGGACAAGGTTTCTATTCAAGACTTTTCCTGGTACCCAGAAAAGAAGTAAAATGGCATCCAATTCTAGACTAATCTACTGTAAACACATTTCTGGACATTCCAAAATTCAAAATGCTAACTCAACAGTTACTTCCTATGCTAGGCAAAGATGCCTGGTTGGTAACTCTAGACTTAAGAGGCTTACCTGCATATCCCAATCGGGGAATCTTGCAGAATATACCTCCGCTTCAAAGCAGGCTGCTTGCATTACCAATTCTCTGCACTGCCCTTTGGCTTGTCTACTGCTCCCAGGGTCTCCACAAAGTGCCTGGCTCCAGTAATTGCATTTTGCAGACAAAGAAATATTCAAATATATCCATACTTGGACAATTGTCTAAGTCAGGCAGAAAACAGGGACATTTTTCTAAAACATCTGTCGCTTGTAAAAAGAGATGATCTGAAGTAGTTAACTTCATTTGTGCATCAACCTATGGGTCTTCGGATCCATATCGGATCTGAGCCGGCAGTTTCCAACAGCTGAGATCTGAGCTCCAAGCTCCTCCCCCTACCCATAATTCCCTGCCATCCCTATCTGACCTCAGATCTAGTTTGCAGCGGTTGAAGCCAGCAGCTTGATCTTTGAGTTCCAGGCATTGGAATTTTCTAATTAAGACTTTGTGAGGAAATTTTGTCTTTTTTCTTTACTTTCCTGTCAAAAAAAAGTGTTGTGTGTGTGTTTAGCTTCCCCTTGCAGTTTTCTTCGCTACAAATTTTAATTTTAGCTTATCTCCCCCCCCCCCCCTCATGAGAGCGTTAGGGCATGTGTCTGTGTGCGCTTGGTGTCTAGTGTGTGTGTCTTTCTTAGTATAATATCTGAGGCCCCAAAGACATTCTTTTCCAAATGTACTGAGTGTGGCCATAAGCTATCCCCAGCGGATGGCCACACTCGGTGCATTTTGTGCCTTGGGGTTGAACACCTCTCCCCTGGTTGCACTATTTGTGCGTCGTTCAACCCCAGGGCACTTAAGGACCGGAGGTCGAAGTTGATTCTGGCGGGACTTCTGCCGCCGGACACGGCTCCGACCTCCGGTCCCCCTGTGGTGCCTGCTGCAGCTGCGGCAGTACCCATGACTGCTTCCCTTCCCCTGGCCAGGACTCAACCTCCCACCTCGGGCCAGGAGGATAGGGAAGCCAGAAAAGAGAAGCGCAGGGAGAAGCAAAACAAGCTGAGGGCCGAGGCCACTACATCGACCCCGCCAGCTAAGCGGGCTTCTCCCTCCAAGACCTCTGTGCCTTCTCCTTCCCGGCTCCGGTCACCTTGCTTCTCAATGGGACTGGAGGAGGAGGAGGCCCGGTCTCCCTCGAGGTCATCGAGGCGGCACTCCCGTCCCGCCTTGGTGGCCTCGTCCAGGTCCACCAGAAGCTTAACGGACGCAGATTTGGACCCGATGATGAGAAGATTCCTCCAGGCCCAACTGCAGATTGGAGTGCTCCTGCCTCCCTCCGGGGGGTAGCTCGACCCCCTTTTCTGCCCCGATAGCTCCTTTTCCAACCCGCTTCCCAAGTTTGGAGTCCTCGGAGCCGAGTGACGGAGCCGGGGGGGTGTGTCGGCGCCGACAGTATCGGGTACTTCAGCGCTGACAGCTCCCTCGAGTCTGTTGGGTCCCTTTTCGGCAGAACCCAGCTTTCGGAGCCAAGAGCTGAGCTTCGGATCCGAGGGTGTCAGTGTGCCTTCAGCTCCGTCCAGGTCGGAGCATACTGGCCCATCGGATCCGATAGCATCTGCGCCGGCCCCAATCCGCTTGTCGGATCCGAGGGAGGGTTTGCTCTCGGATCCCAGAGAGAGCAGCTCTCCTTCGGCTTTCGACGTGGTGGAGAGGGCTCTGTCGAGGGATTCCAGGCCCCCGGCCACAGCTACGGCTCCACCCCGCACTCCCTCTCAGTTGGCTCTGACTTCTATCACCAGGCCCCAGGGACAGCCTGCTGTGACGTCCCATGTAGTTCCCTTGTTGGGACATGATGAGTCTGGTGAGGCCTCCTCGGACAGCCCCCCGGAGGAGGTCCCTCACAAGTGCAAGTGCAAAAGGAGGCACTTGGACTCCCCTGAGTCCTTGACCGAGGACACAGATTTGGAGGAAGGGGAAGGCTCCCCAAGATCACCCCCCCGAGGACTTCTCCTTTGGAGACATCATGGAGAATGCTCAGAATAAGGGGAGGGTGGTCTGCCCCAAAGCCTACCTCGGACGAGTCTGTGTTCCTGGAGGCATTTGAAGCAGACCCCATCTACCTCTTGGGTGTCCCCTACAGCCGACCCCCTGGTAGACCTGATCACTACCAGGGTGTGGAAGGAGCCGGACACTGTGGAGCCCGTCCCGAAGAGACCTGATAGAATACTTAGTCCCCTCACCGACAGAGTGCACTGGAGTAAGGGATCCCCGGTAGATGCCATGTTGGTGACTGCAGCCGCCAAAAGGGAACTGGCCCAAGAAAGTCCCTCGGTCCATCCCCCTAGCAAGGAGTCTCGGGTGATGGACTGCCTTGGGAAGCGAGTCTTCAGTTCAGCTACCTTCTTGGTAAGGTCACTGAACTACATGGCACATGTCATACGGCTCCAGTGAGACCTTATTAAAGAGTACGCTGGGTCGCCCCTGGAGTCCATGTCGGCAGAGGACAAGCAGGTGTACTTTGCCCGAATGGCCACTCTTGGGTCTATTTCTCATACCTCAATGAGGCTACTATCCCATGCTATGGAAGGAGCCGCTAGAGCTAGCGGAGTGGGCGTTGTCATCAGGCGACAGGCGTGGCTCCATCACTGATTTCGCGGAACCCTTTAAGGCGTCGTTCGCTAATGCCCCATTCGATGGTTCTGTCCTCTTTGGCAAAACCGTACACGAAACGTTAGTCCAGAGCGAGAAGGATGGGAAGACGTCTGCCGTCGGAGTCCGCTTCTCTGCTCCCCCGATGCCTTTCTACAAGAACCAAAAGGGACAGAAGAAGATGTGGATGTTCATCGTGTTTCACTGTTGCAGTCATGACTGTAGGGTTCTCCCCTGCCGGCAGGCAGTCCCAGGTCGGCCAGAATCCCAAAGTCTGGGTCCGGTGTCGGCCGCCCAGCCATGCCCCCTGACGTCAGAGCACCAGGGGTACAAAGCTGACAGCCGACGCCATGTTCTCCAGTCTTTCTTGCCCTGCGGTGATAGCAGTTTGCAAGTGCCGGTCGGCTGACTCCTGACAATTTTTTCTAACATACTTCAGTCCGAAGACTTTCTTCTCCTACTCAAAGCTAAGTACCCCGTTGGGGAAACTTTTTTCTTGCTCCAGTCAGATGTCAGAAAAAGTTAATAATTGTATTTCATGTGGGAAGCAAATACCTCATAAGGATTTTCATTCTTACTGTATTCCTTGCTTAGGCCCTGACCACGACGTAGCTAGTTGTCGGTTTTGTGCTAGATTCAATCAACGTACGATTAAACGAAGGTACGATTTTGCATTTCATTACTTGTGGTGTTTTAATTACAAAATGTCGTCGGATACGGTTCCGGCTACCGGAGTTCACAAACGATGCAAGGATAAAGACAGGCCTCCGAGGTCCAAATCAGACGATATTGTGCGAGCAAAGCCAGCTTCAGGTTCGGCCGTAGTCAGTGAGGCGCTTTTGCAGCCCCTGTCGTCGGCCAATTCGGAACCGATGGCCCAAGCGGACTCCCACAAGGAGCCAACTAGGCCTTTGAATATTTCTGTTGCAGGACCTTCGGACAGTGCTCCTTCGGATGGGTCTGGAGCCGCTGTGCAGGTACCGACTTCCGAAGGGGTTTTCAGGCCTACTCAGCTTCTAATAAAGGCAAAGCCAAAGACAAAGGCAAAGACTCCTTCCAAATCAAAGACTGCAGCCCAGGCCTCTTCTGATCCGGCTCCCAAGTCTCAGAAACAGTTACTTAAGATGGCGGAGGACTTACTTACTATGATTAGGGGTTCACATCCCCCTCCAGATAAAAGGCCAAGGCAGGAAGTGTATTATGACTCCTCTGATCAGGCTTCTGATTCTTCAGTTTCTTCTTCGTTCTTTCCCTCCTTATGAGGGTTCTGATGCTGAGGAATCCATTCCTTCAGCTTCTCCCCCTGAGGATTTCTCTTTTGGGGAAACTTTGCATGAAATGAGGGAACGTTTTCACTGGGAAGGACAGGAGTACTCGGAATCTTAAGAAAAGACTAAGGGATTTTCTTCTTCTTCCCCAACATAGACCCCTGGCTATTCCTCCTATTTTGGATATTGTGGATGATGCTTTTTCAGAGGCTAACTTAACTCCTGACTCTTTTCCTCCAGCTCCTGTTAAAGGCATGCGTGGTTAAAGGAACAAAACTTGCCAGATAAATAACAGCTAAATTATGGGATGCTCCTGTTCAGCATAATGTTTTGTTTGTATCTAAAGCTGAAGAGGTGATAAAGAAGATGGAGGACAAGGCAAAATCCATGCAAACGGTTAAAGATTTCTTACAAGTACAGCCACCCAGATTTAGTAGGAATTGGCCTACAAAAAATTGGTCCTTTCCCAATTCAGACATGCCTCAGAGGGGTAGATACAGACGCTCCCGAGGAAGGCCTCAAACGCAAGCCTCTTATAGACCAAGACAGTGGACTGCTTCCACCCCTAGGGGAGGAGAGGACAGGTCGCAAGCTCATAGAAAACAGACTCAATGACTCCCTCTGTTGGACTGCAGGAACTTCTTGCCTGGAAGCCCCTCTCGGAGGAAAACTTTCTCTTTTTCACCTAAATTGGTCTCATATAACCCAAGACAAGTGGGTTCTGGATGTGGTTTCAAGAGGTTACAAATTCCATTTTCATACCCTACCAAGACCAAGCGGATGGCCAGATCTTCCAAAACATCAATGGTTAGAGGCCTTAAACCAGGTGGAAGCTCTCTTGGCTATGAAAGCCATAGAACTGGTTCCACTTTCAGAGATGGGACAAGGTTTTTACTCGAGGCTCTTTCTAGTCCCCAGAAAGCAAAAATCATGGAGACCCATTCTGGATCTGTCAGTCTTGAACACTTTTCTCGTGATACCAAAATTCAAGATGCTTACACTACAGCAGCTACTTCCAATGCTGACCAAAAATGCATGTATGGTAACTTTGGATTTAAAGGAGGCATATTTACACATTCCCATCAGGCAGGAATGCAGAAAATACCTCGGGTTCAAGGCCGGATCGAGGCACTATCAATTCTCTGCGCTGCCCTTTGGATTGTCTACTGCACCCAGGGTCTTTACCAAATGCCTGGCTCCAGTGGTAGCTTATTGCAGACTCAAGGGAATTCAAATTTACCCTTATCTGGACGACTGTCTTATTCAGGCAGACAGCAAGGATGTCTTACTCCAGCATCTAGAATTTGTTCAGAATCTTCTCAAGATGTCCTTCAAGGATGCATCTGCAGTCCTTACAAATGGGTTGTCCTGTCGTCAGGCAGCCCTTCAAGTCTGGGTCTGGCGGCTGGTGTCGCACTTCACCCGACGTCATAGCTGCAGTTCTTGGTATAAAGGCATCAGCCTTTCCTCAGTCTTTCTTGCGGCGTCAAGCAGAAGCTGTTCACAAGTGCCAGTCGGTCAGAACCAGAGATTACTACTACTCACGAAGACTACTCTTTCTTGCCTCAGCCGATGTCAGAAAAAGTGAATAACTGTTTAAGAAACAAATACCTCATAAAGATTTCACTCTTACTGCTTACCCTGTTTAGGCCCAGACCACGCGTAGCAGCTTGTCTAGCCTGTGCTTCTTTTAACCAGCGGACACTTAGACGTCGGTCTGAATTTGTTGAGAGGTTTTCCGATTTTGCTTATATTATGCCGTCTGATCCTCCAACTACGCAGATGTCTAAAAGCGGAAAAGGACCGACCCTGGCGCGGTCAACGACGAGAGCCCGGTTAAGCCAACATGAAGTGTCTCTGTTTCGCTGAAACCGAGCAAGCGGTTCTTCCTTCAGCTGAAAACTTACCTTCTACCGAGGCCTCTTCCAACCTGGTGGAATCGGTTTCAGAAAACCCACCTGCTGTCGCAGTTTCTCAGGAATTAAATGACACTATTCCCTTGGATATTTCAACCCCTGCACGTGGAGCTGTTAGGCCTCCTGCAGCCATGTCCATTAAGGCCTTTGCCAGGGCAAAAGCAGCTAAAGCTACTAAGACTGTGCCTGCTAAGACCCCCACTCACAGGCCCAGCTCTAGTTCTCAAATGCTTAGTTTAGCAGAGGATCTCATTTCTTTAATCCGGGGATCCCAACCTCAACCAGACAGGATCTCTCAGCCACCTCCAGAGAAGAGGCCTAGAGCAGAGCCCCCTCAGCCACATTCTACAGATGATTCCTCTGATGTTTCAGATGATTCCGACCCTCCAGAGGCTCCTTTCTCCCCTTATGAAGACTCTGATGCTGAAGAGTCCATCCCTTCTGCCTCTCCGCCTGAGGAATTTTCCTTTGGGGAAACCTTGCATGCTATGAGGGAACAATTTCAGTGGCAGGGCCAGGATTTTTCAGACTCCAGAAAAAGGCTTAGAACCTTTCTGCATTTACCACAACATAGGCCTTTAGCCATTCCTCCAGTTCTTTCTGTTGTAGATGATGCATTTAATGATGCTTGTACTGCTTCTGATTCTCTACCTCCGGCCCCTGCTAAGCCTGATAGATACTACAGGGTCCCGGACACACATTACCATTTGTATAAGGCTCCCTTTGCAGATCCCGAGACTATCTCCCAAGGACCCAAGGCTGTAGCAGCTACTTCTGCTAAGAACCCTCCCTCAGAAAGGGAATCCAGATCCTTAGAGAGATGGGGTAAAAAAGTTTACACTTCTGCTACTCTTTCAGCTAGGGCCTTGAACTGTCAATTTCACATGATCCAGTATCAAGAATTTATGCTAGACCAGTTAACCAAAAAACTGTTCTCTGATGAATCATTAGACAAAAAAATCTGTTCAGGAAATGGTACATAACATTCAGCAAGTCAGTAACCATTCCTTAAAATGCGGCTATGATGCACTGGAGGCTTCCTTTAGATCAGCCATGACTGGCACAGTTATCAGAAGGCATGCATGGTTAAAAGAGCAAGCCTTACCAGACCATGTCAAGTCCAAACTATTAGATGCTCCTATGGATAAGATCAATTTGTTTGGCTCTCCTGCACAACTGGTGCTGAAGAAGATCGAAGAGAAGGCAAAATCTGTCCAAACAGTAAAAGATTTCTTACAGGTCCAACCGCCAAGGTTTAGCAGGAATTGGCCCTCCAAGAATTGGTCCTTTCCAGACTCATCCACAGCTCAGAGGGGCAGGAATAGGCGTTCAAGAGGCAGAAACCAATCCAGGGGTGCCTACAGGGGACGCCAGTGGCAGAGTAACAACCAGCGAAGTACAGCCACCACCACAACTACAGGACAATCACAGTGACTTGGCTCTGGCACCGCCTACCAGGGAGCAACTAGAAGCACCTTTAGGCAGGAAGCTAGCCTTATTTTCAATAAACTGGCATTACATCACAAGAGACAAGTGGATTTTACAGACAATAGACCAAGGCTACAGGTTTCACTTCCATACTCTACCAGGGAAGAGAGGAATGCCAAACCTACCTCCAAATCAAAAGGCAGAAGCTCTAAAACAAATATCCCAATTATTAAAGATGAGAACTGTGGAAAAGGTACCATCTATGGAGCAAGGAAAAGGATTTTACTCCAGACTCTTCCTGGTACCAAGGAAAGAGAGCAAATGGAGACCTATTCTCGACCTGTCCGCTTTAAACACATTCCTCATTGTTCCAAAATTCAAAATGCTGACTCTACAGCAGCTTCTTCCCATGCTGGGCAAGGAGTCTTGGCTGGTAACTCTAGATCTCAAGGAGGCATACCTGCACGTCCCCATACGACCAAATTGCAGAAGATACCTCAGATTTCTTGCAGGATCAGAGCATTATCAATTCTCAGCACTGCCCTTTGGCTTATCTACTGCGCCCAGAGTGTTCTAAAATGCCTGGCATCAGTAATTGCTCATTGCAGGCTTCAGGGAATCCAAATCTACCCCTACCTGGACGACTGCCTGATACAAGCGGACAACAAAAACAAGCTAGCAGAAGACTTACAAAGGGTCATTTACCTGCTACAAGCCCTGGGATACACAGTCAGTATAAAAAAGTCAAGACTGACACCATCCCAGAGAATAACCTTTTTGGGTGCAGAGTTGGACACATCAAAGCAAATGGCATTCCTAACAGTAGAAAAACAGCAGCAGCTACCTCTCTACTTCTTGGCATTAACAAGGCAGAACCATCTGACAGCAAGAAAAGAACTGCAAGCCTTGGGCTTCATGGCATCCTGCATAATATTGGTTCCTCATGCCAGACTGCATATGAGAAAACTACAGTGGTACCTAAGGAATTAATGGTCTCAACACAAGCACAGCTTAGAAACCCAGATTCCAATTATTCCATGCCTGAAAGAATTCCTATGGTGGGCTCAGGCTTGTCAATCAAACACAGGATTGCCCTTCCACAGTACTCAACCAAGCCAAACCATCACGGACGCCTCAGACCTCGGTTGGGGGCACACATGCTGGACAAGTGCATACAAGGCTTATGGACTCGAGACCAGCTGCACCTACACATAAATCTAAAGGAAATGCTGGCAGTAAAACTGGCAATTCAGGCATTCAGACTATTTCTCCAACAAGGTCTATTGATGATAAGGACAGACAACACCACAGTTATGTGGTGCATCAACAAACAGGGAGGCACACATTATCCTCTTTACCGGATGGCACTGGACCTCTGGAATGTGGCCCTGAGCTACAACATTCAGTTAAAAGCAGTTTTTGTACCAGGAAAAGAAAACATTCTAGCAGACATATTAAGCAGGACTACCACGGATGCCCACGAATGGATGCTGCATCCGGACATCTTCAAAACCATTACAAGAAAATGGGGCTTCCAGAAATAGACTTATTTGCATCCCCACGCGATCACCAGCTAAAGAAATTCTGCACGAAGGTGGACTCCCTATCCTTCAGCTGGAAAAACCTGACAGCATATGCATTCCCACCGCTTCCTTTGATGCACAAGGTGCTATTGAAGATCAAAGAGGACCGTCCAAGGATCATTCTGATAGCTCCAGACTGGCCAAGGCAACATTGGTACCCATTACTGAGGAGCATGTCTCGGGAACAAATATGGCCACTACCCCTGGTTCCCTTACTGTTAACACAGAACAACGACAACAATCTGCATCCAAACCTGAAAACTCTGCAGCTGACTGCCTGGAACATTGCATAAGACCAATTAACCCTAATTTATCCCAAAGGGTTAAAGACATTATCCTTGAGGCTCGCAGACCCTCAACAAGAAAAAATTATTCAGCAAAATGGAAAAGATATCTCATATGGTGTACTGCAAAAGGAGAAGATGTGTCACTGGTAAACATAGCCAACATCCTGGAATACTTGGCAGAGCTCTTCCACACAGGCCTGTCCTATTCCTCCATCAAGATTCATGCATCAGCTATATCAGCAGAATACGACTTGGATCCTCCTGTCTTCTCACATCCTCTGCTCAGACAGTTTCTGAGAGGAATTAAAAATGTAAAGCCTCCTAGGAAGCCACCATTACCAGCATGGGACTTGAACTTTGTGCTAGAAAAATTGACACTGCCTCCTTTCGAACCAGCAGCAACAGCAGAATTACAATACTTATCATGGAAGACTGCTTTCCTGCTGGCAATCATGTCAGCAAGAAGGGTCTCTGAACTTCAGGCATTAATGGCAGTACAACCCTTCCTGATCTTCCATCAAGATAGAGTGTCCATGAGAACAAATCCTTCCTTTATGCCTAAGGTGGTCTCCAGAGTTTCTTTAAATCAGGCTATCCACCTACCTACATTCTTCCCCAACCCACAGAACAGGGGAGAAAGACTGCTGCATACCGTGGATGTACATAGACAATTACGCTACTACCTGGACAGGACCAAGCGCAATAGAAAAACTGACCAGCTACTGGTAGCATATGCAACAGGAAGGGAAGGAAAAGCAATTTCAAAACAGACAATCTCCAAGTGGATAGGAAATTGCATTAGATTTTGTTACTCCTACCATGGAAAGAAAACTCCAGAGAACATCAGGCCTCACTCTGCAAGGGCTACAGCCACTACCACAGCCTTCTTACGAGGAGTGGCTACCAAGGACATTTTTGAGGCTGCTACTTGGAGCTCCGTGCATACATTTGCCAAGCATTATAATTTACCTTTATACTCTAGATCCTGAGCAGGTTTTGCCACTGCTGTTTTGCAAGGGATCCTAACTACACCATAACTTTATTTTTCCACCTCCCCCAGTTTGGCTATGGTATTCTACCCATTTAAGGACTGCAGATGCATCCTTGAAGGACATAGTACAGTTTTGTACCTACCATAAATGTAGATGTCCGATAGGAATGCATCTGCAGTCAGGATTACCCACCCGCCACCCCCTCTGTGGTGCTCCTGGGGTATTTGCCCCTATTATAGCTCGCTGGGGAATCTATTATGGTGTATTTGTTTGTATATATGTACATACATGCTTATTTTTTGTGTTTGCTCTCTACTATTTGGAATCATTGGCATTTATCCAAATTTAGCCTTCCAAGAGGGCACCTGGCATCTGGGGCAAGAAACACTGAGGAAAATGGCGTCGGCTGATGCCTTTATACCCAAAGAACTGCAGCTATGACGTCGGGTGAAGTGCGACACCAGCCGAGGCCAGACCCAGACTTTGGAATCGGCTGCCTGACGACAGGACAACCCATTTGTAAGGACTGCAGATGCATTCCTATCTGACATCTACATTTATGGTAGGTACAAAACTGTACTTTCCTGGGATTCACTGTAATCATAAAAAAGTCAAATTTGACACCCTCACAACAGATAACTTTTCTGGGTGCTCTTCTAAGCACAACAACCCAGATGGCTTTTCTGACATACGAAAAACAATTACAGCTGGCTTCAACTTTCAAAACCTTGGCAACATTAACTCAGCTATCTGCAAGGAAATTCCTGCAGGCTCTGGGTTACATGGCCTCCTGCATCCTTCTCGTACCATATGCAAGAATACATATGAGGAAAATACAGTGGTACCTAAAAAGTGTATGGTCTCAGCATTGCCACAGTTTAGACATAGATCAACGCCCTGCCTTGTCTTCAAAAGGAATTCCTTTGGTGGACCAAGGCATGTACTCTAAACCAAGGAAAACCCTTCAGTCTGCCTCCAGCCACTCAGATACTAACCACGGACGCCTCAGATTATACATGGGGAGCCCATTTTCAGGGCAACTGTCTGCAGGGCTTTTGGACAAAGGATCAGAAGCACCTGCATATCAATTTAAAGGAAATGTTAGCCGTTCAGAACGCTCTATTGGCCTTCAGGAATCTGCTACTACCAGGACAACTACTGATACGGACAGACAACACCACAGTTATGTGGTTCATAAACAAGCAAGGGGATCTCATTCCTATCCCCTTTGCAGACTAGCTATGAATGTATGGAACACAGCTCTAGCTTGCAAACTGGACCTTCAAGTTCAGTTTCTACCTGGGAAGCAAAACTTCCTGGCAGACAGTCTGAGCAGAAACCTGTCGGACCCACACGAATGGATGCTGGACACCAAAATATTCAAGATGATTACAGCAGTCTGGGGATGTCCTCACATAGACCTCTTTGCATCCCACCTCAGTCATCAACTACAGATTTTTTGCACCAGGACATTCCACAAACTAGCTTGGAAAGTGGATGCACTATCATTCAGTTGGAGAAACCTCTCTGGGTATGCCTTCCCGCCTCTACCTCTTCTTCCACGGGTGTTATTAAAGATCAAACAGGACAAGCCCAAGATGATAATCTTGCTGGCCCCAAATTGGCCTCGACAGTTTTGGTACCCAACACTGAAAAACCTTTGTCTGGAGCCCCCTTGGGTTTTACCACAGACTCCGAACCTCCTGTTCCAACACCAGGGTCAGGTTCTGCACTCCCATGTCAAAACAGCCTGGCGGCCTGGTTAATCCAGGGTCTATGATTCATTCTCTCCTACCCAAGCAGGTTATGGATGTCATTTTAGAAGCCAGACATCCTAGCACTAGAAAATCTTATGCAGGAAAATGGAAAAGATTTTGCTCCTGGATGCAGGCTCAGGATTCAGATCCTCTTATTCCTAACATTCCTCTGATTTTACTTTACCTGACAGACCTCTTACAATAAGGGTCTCTCTTTCTCTTCCATAAAGATTCATGCCTCTGCTATTTCTGCTCATTATAATACAGACCCTCCAATCTTTTCCCACCAGCTCATGAGACAGTTTCTCAGAGGAGCTAAGAACTTAAGGCCCCCTAGATCTCCACCCATTCCTGCTTGGGATCTCGAGTATGTTTTGGAAAAACTCACCTTACCTACTTTTGAGCTTGCTGCCACTTCTGACTCCAAGTTTTTATCTTGGAAAACAGCCATCCTGTTAGCTCTGACCTCTGCCAGGAGAGTTTCGGAGTTGCAAGCTCTCATGGCTGTGGAACCTTATATTATTTTCCATCAAGACAGGGTGTCTTTAAGGACTAATCCTACTTTCATGTCTAAGGTGGTTTCCAAAGTGGCTTTAAATCAAACTATTCACTTGCCAACTTTTTTCCCCACTCCTCAAAATAAGGGGGAAAGGATCTTGCATTCCTTGGATGTACACAGACAACTACGTTTTTACCTATACAGGACCAAGGACATCAGGAAATCAGAGCAATTGTTTTTCTTATGCTTCAAGTTGCCAAGGTAAAGCCATTTCAAAACAGACCATTTCTAAATGGATTGCTCATGGAATCGGATTTTGCTATTCACACCATGGAAAGCAAATCCCAGGGAGTATAAGGACTCACTCTACCAGAGCTGCTGCCACTTCAGCTGCCTTCCTCAGGGGAGTTCCTACCAAAGACATTTTGGAAGCTGCAACTTGGAGTTCAGTGCATACTTTTTCTAAGCACTATAATCTACCTTTCTACTCTGTCTAGGGCAGGCTTTGCTTCTGCAGTCTTGCAGGGCCTTTTAGCCGCCCCCTCTACTTTGACCACCTCCCTTTTATTCTGCTTTGGGATTCAACCCTACAGTCATGACTGCATCAGTGAAACACTATGAACATAGTACAGTTGTGTACACTTACCATAAATGTAGATGTTGGAGTGTCTTCACTGTTGCAGCCTGGGTTACCCTCCCTCCTGTCCCCTCTTATTTTTTCTTTTGTGTGGTTCCCTTCTTCACCCTTCTTCTGATGTGTATTTGCAAAGGGTATGGATTTTACTCATTTTGGAACACCTGACATCTGGGGCAAGAAAAACTGGAGAACATGGCGTCGGCTGTCAGCTTTGTACCCCTGGCGCTCTGACGTCAGGGGGCATGGCTGGGTGGCCGACGCCGGACCCAGACTTTGGGATTCTGGCTGACCGGGGACTGCCTGCCGGCAGGGGAGAACCCTACAGTCATGACTGCAACAGTTAAGACACTCGAACATCTACATTTATGGTAAGTGTACACAACTGTACTTTCCGGAAGTCGCAACAGTCCCGTGACGCTCCGGACACCCAGTCTTTCCGAAGCAGAGGAGGACAGTGTGGACGCCGCCCTAGGGGCGGAGGGGGGTCCAAGGAGTTTTGGGTCCAGAAAATCATTCTCTGATCGGCCCACGCAGCATCCCTGAGGGGTTACCCGACTGCTCCACTCTGGAGGCAGTCGGGGGGTGTTTTTCGAGGCACCTGGCAGCTTGGGAGTCCATCACGACAGATCGCTGGGTGCTTCGTATCATGTCCAGAGGTTACCAAATCCTGTTTCTTCATCCCCCTCGCATTCCCAGATTCCTCCCCGATGTTCCCCCTCGATCAGAGGGAGGCCGCAGCTGCGGAAATCCAGCAGCTGCTAGAAAAAAGAGACATTCAGCACGTCCCCCCAGACCAGTTCAGATCGGGCTTTTACTCCAGTTTCTTCTTGGTGCCAAAAAAGACGGGGGGACTTAAGGCCAATCCTCGATCTATCCCTCTTGAACCTGTCAGTAACCAAAGAAAAGTTCCGGATCGTCACACTTCAATCCATTCTCCCCCTCTTGCGGGAGAACGACTGGATATGCTCTATAGACCTCAAGGATGCGTACTACCACATCTTGATGGACAGACGCTCCAGGAGGTTCCTCCGCTTCTGGCTAGGAGCCAGTCATTACCAATTCAGGGTCCTCCCCTTTGGTCTCACCACAGCCCCCAGGGTGTTTACCAAGGTTTTGTCAGTGATAGCGGCCCACCTGAGACTCCAGGGAATTCAGGTCTTCCCCTACCTGGACGACTGGCTCCTGACAGCCCCCACAAGGCATCTACTCTGCGCAGCCAGGGACACTTTCCTCCGTCTAGCTCCCCAGCTGTGGATCACAGTCAATGTAGAGAAATCTTCCCTCCTGCCGACCCAAATCATAGACTTCATCGGGGCCAGATTGGATACATGCCGGCTCCTAGCCTTCTTGACTTCGGACCGGCTTAGAACCCTGAGACTCCATGTGCAGGCCATTCTTCAATCCCCATCTCCTTCAGCAGCTTTGGTCCTGAGGCCCTAGGGTCGATGGCAGCTGCCATCAACCTGCTGCCCATGGCGCGTTTGAACATGAGGGTCCTGCAGTGGACCCTCCAAGTCCAGTGGTCCTTCCTGCATTACCCTCTAAACCATCCCATTCGCCTCAGCAGGGTTTGCAGGAAGGCCCTCCTGTGGTGGCTCCAGTCCCCGGACCTCCTCAAAGGTCGGCCCTTTGCTATGTCCCATCCCCTAACCACGGTGACCACAGACGCCTCTCGCCTTGGGTGGGGGGGCATTGTCTAGGCAGGACAGTCCAAGGCACATGGGACCACACGGAGACCTCGCTGCATATCAGTGTCCTAGAGATGAGGACGGTGCTGTTGGCTTTGCAAGCACTCCAGAGCCTTCTTCCCATGGGGACTATTGCGGTCCAGACGGACAACATGTCTGTAGTGTGGTATATCAACAAACCAGGTCCTATCCACTTTGTCGAGAGGCCATGAGAGTGTGGGAATGGGCGATCTCCACCAACCGCTTTCTCATAGCGATGCACATTCCGGGACTGTCCAACATCCTAGCGGACAGACTGAGTTGCACGATTCTCTTGCCGTACGAGTGGTCTCTGAATCCCGAAGTAGCGAAACAAATATTCTCCAAATGGGGTCAACCTGGTTACGATCTTTTCACTTCTCCCTCAAACACTAAGTGCAACGACTACTTCGCTCTAATTCCCCCACCCGGGGAATCCCCCCGAGACGCTCTGGCACATGCTTGGCTGCCCGGTGTCCTTTATGCTTATCCTCTTCTTCCTCTAATGCTGAAGTTCTTACAAAAAGCCAGTTGGCTTGGGAGCAGAATAATCCTCATTGCCCCATTCTGGCCTCGTCAGGCTTGGTTCCCTTATCTATGGTCTCATCTAGGGAATCCTCCTTGGATTCTGGATCCCATCCCGGATCTAATCTCACACCCGTTAGACCTTCCGATCCCGAATCTGGACAATCTGAAGCTCACGGCTTGGTTGCTCCAGTTCCACTCCTAGCTAGGACTCCTGGTATCTCTTCTCCAGTCAAAGCTATCTTAGTGGCGGCCCACAAGCCGTCTACTAGAAGACTTTATAATAGCAAATGGAAACGTTTTTCTGTTTGGGCGGAGCAACAAAACTTAGACCCCTTTACGGCTCCGTTGCCCGCGGTGTTAGACTTTTTGTCAGGACATTTTGACCAAGGATCCAGCTCTTCCATGGTCAGAGTTCAGCTGGCAGCAATTTCACATTATCACGTGGGGAGTGACCTAGGCCCTTTGATCTCAACCAGATTGTGTAAGGCCTTTTTGAAGGGTACCTTCCTACTAAGACCCCCGGTGAAGGACGTAGTCCCTCCTTGGGATTTAGCGCTCATGCTCCAGGCTTTGACAGCTCCTCCCTTTAAGCCTGCAGCTTCAGTGGATCTTAAACTATTATCCTGGAAAACAGCCTTTCTTGTCGCTATCACTTTGGCCAGAAGGGTTTCTGAACTACAAGCCCTTTCCGCCAAGCCACCGTATTTGACTTTTCACAAAGACAGAGTATCCCTCAGGACCAATCCCTCCTTTCTTCCTAAGATTGCTTCCGAATCAAATATCAATCAAACTATTAACTTACCTGTCTTCTTTCCCAATTACCAAAACAAAGGCAAATATAAATTGCACTCGTTGGATGTTCATAGACAACTAAATTTTTTCTTACACAGAAGAGCTGGTCATAGGCAATCAGACCAGCTGTTTATTTCCTTTGCTAAAACTAATTTTGGAAAATCAGTTTTTAAAGTCACACTGTCCAGATGGATTTCACAGTGTATTCTACTAGCATATGAAAGTTCTGGCCGGCCCGCACCCCAAGGAGTCCACACCCATTCTACTAGGTCAATTTCCACCTCTGCTGCCTTTCGTTCTAGAGTCTCATTGGATGAAATTTGTTCGGCAGCCACTTGGGCTTCATCTCATACCTTTATAAATCGGACCTGGTCTCCAGAGGAAGAGCATCCTTTGGCTCTGCAGTGCTCCGGAACATCCTTCCATGAGGACCTCCCAAGATTTAGGTAGCTGGGGACTCTGTCCCATAGGTTGATGCACAAATGAAGTTAACTACTTCAGATTAAGAAGTTATGTACTCACCATAACGTTCCATCTGAGTAGGTAAACTTCATTTGGCAGCAACCGCCCCCCCCCCTCCTTCCCCCTGACCGTCGGATGTTTATATTTCTCTTATTGTCATCTGATTGTATCGAGGTCAGACCATAGACTGGCTATTTGGTGCAGGTCTTGCATTGGGCAAACTCTATCTGAGGTCAGGTAGGGATGGCAGGGGATTATGGGTAGGGGGAGGAGCTTGGAGCTCGGATCTCAACTGTTGGAAACTGCCGTCTCGGATCCAATATGGATCCGAAGACCCATAGGTTGCTGCCAAATGAAGTTTACCTACTCAGATGGAACGTTATGGTGAGTACATAACTTCTTTTTCTTCGTGTTTCACTGTTGCAGTCATTACATTCGGGTAATCTGCTGACAGATTGCCCTCAGTTGGCCTGAATTCCAAAGTCTTGGGTCCTCTGTCGGATGCTGTCTCCTCTTCCTTGACGTCAGGTCTATAAAACATGCAGCCGATGCCATTTTCTTCAATCTTTCTTGCCGAGTGGTGCCCGAAGCAGAAGCAGTTCACAAGTGCCGATCGGCTGACTCCTGAAATTTTCGGATTCCAGTTTCAGAACCGAAGTCTTCACTAAAGCTAAGTACCCCCCTTGGGGAAACTTTTTTCTTGCTTTTTACAGATGTCAGAAAAAGTTAATAATTGCATTACTTGTGGGAAGCAAATACCTCATAAGGATTTCCATTTATACTGTATTCCTTGCCTAAGCCCTGATCACAACGTGCCTGGCTGTCGGTTTTGTGCTAGATTTAACCAACGCAGTATTAAGCGTCGGTATATTTTTGCCTCAAAGTATTTTGGAAACAGATTTAACTGCCCAGAAATGTCGTCTGATAGCAATCTGACTGCAGGAGTACATAAAAAACGCAAAGAAAAGTACAGAGAAAGGCAGTCGAGATCCAAAACCGATGACAAAGCTTCTCCTAAGCCAGTCGGCGGTTCGCCGATACTCAGTGAGGCGCTTTCGCAGCCCCTGATACCCGCTACCTTCGAGTCGCAGGCCTCTGCCGACACCCATGTGGAGTCCAGCATGCCGCAAGATACTCAAGGTATTGGACCGACCGGTGTATTTCCCTCGGATGGGTCCAGAGCCACTGAGCAGGCACCGGCTGCTGAGGGTGTATTCAGACCTCAACATTTGTATATCAAACTGACGACAGCTGCAAAACCAAAGACAAAAGCAACTTCTAAAACTAAAAAAATGACGCATGAGCCACTTGCACCAGACCTCTATGCCCAAAAACAAATTATCAAAATGGCTGAAGACCTTATTACCTTGATCAGGGGTACCCATCCCCCTCCAGATGAGGCCTAGGCAAGACACTGATTATGAATCTTCAGATCAGGTTTCTATTTCTTCTGATTCCAATTCTGATCAGGAATTTATCTATACCTCCCTATGAGGATTCTGATACAGAGGAGTCTATACCATCTGCATATCCTCCTGAGGATTATTCATTTGGAGAAACTTTGCATACTTTGAGGGAGCATTTTCACTGGGCGAGTCGAGACTTCTCAGAATCAATAAAGTGGCTCTGGTATTTCCTTCTCCCTCAGCACAGGCCTTTAGCCATTCCCCCTGTTTTAGACATTGTGGATGATGTGTTTTCGGAGTCAAGCTTTGACGCCTGACTCCTTAACTCCTGCTTCCCAGTAAGCCTGACCGATATTACAGGGTCCCTGACTCACATAAATTTTTATTAAGAAACCCTGCTGCTGATCCTGAAACTATTTCACAGGGTCCAAAGGGAGTTAAGGCCTCAACAGCAAAAAAATCTTACCCCCTCTGACAGATTCAAGGGCACTGGACAGATGGGGAAAAAAGGTTTATACATCTGCAACCTTGGCAATCAGGGCCTTAAACTGTCAATTTCATATGCTTATGTATCAACAACATGTTATGGGATTGCTGAAACAGAAGATGATGATGATTTCTGAATGTGCAGAAAATAAAGAATTGCAGGAATTATTGCATGCAGCTGAACAGGTTGGAAAGCATACTTTGCAGTGTGGTTTTGACTCCTTAGAGGCCTCCTGCAGGGCCGCAGTTACTGGATCTGTGATTAGGAGGCATGCCTGGCTAAAGGAACAAAATTTGCCTGATCATGTTAAAGCTAAATTGCTAGATGCACCTTTACAGCATGATTCTTCGTTTGGTATTAAAGCAGATGAGGTTTTAAAGAAAATGGAAGACAAAGCTAAGTCTATGCAAACTGTTAAAGACTTCTTACAAGAGCAGCCACCAAGATTCAGTAGACACTGGCCTACAAAAAATTGGTCCTTTCCTGTGTCAGACAGAGCTCAAAGGGTCAAATCCAGACCCCCTTAGGGTTCCAGATACCAGGTGCAAGATTCATACAGGTCAAAGCAATGGGGCGCTTCTACCTCCAAATCTGGAGGAGATAAAGCATAAACCTACAGAAAACAATCCCAATGACTTCCCTCTGCCTACACCAAGCACTTATCTTTTGGCAGTGCCCATAGGGAGAAAATTAGCACTTTTTGCTCAAAACTGGCAGTTAATAACCCAAGACAAGTGGGTACTAAACATAGTATCACAGGGATACAGATTCCATTTCCACACTCTGCCAATGGCAAATGGTTGGCCAGATCTGCCAAGAAATCAATGGACACAGGCACAGAAACAGGTTACATCCCTCATGGATATGGGGGCCGTTGAGCCAGTACCAAAACAGGAAAAAGGACAAGGTTTTTCTTGACTGTTCTTGGTACCCGGAAAGGACAAGGCCTGGCAGCCAATACTGGATTTATCGATTTTGAACACATACCTGGACATTCCAAAAAACTTTACAGCAGCTTCTGCCCATGCTGGGCAAGAATGCTTGGCTGGTGACATTAGACCTAAAAGAGGCATACCTGCATGTCCCAATAAGACAGTCATGCAGAAGATACCTCAGATTCAAGGCTGGCTTAATGCATTACCAATTCTCTACACTGCCCTTTGGCTTATCTACTGCGCCCAGGGTCTTTACAAAGTGCCTGACACCAGTAATTGCATTTTGCAGACAAAGAAGTATTCAGATATATCCTTACTTGGATGACTGTCTCATTCAAGCAGAGAACAAGGACATTCTTCTTCGACACCTGGCGTTTGTGAAAAGGCTTCTAACATGCCTAGGGTATACAATAAACAAAAATAAATCACAACTGGTACCCTCTCAAAAGATAACATTCCTGGGTGCAAGCTTGAATACAACTGCCCAGATGGCTTACCTCACGCCAGACAAGCAAAGGCAATTGACTACTTACTTCCAACTACTGGCAACCAGAACCCAGTTATCTGCAAGACAAATTCTGCAGGCTCTGGGCTTCATGGCATCCTGCATTCTACTGATTCCATATGCAAGACTGCATATCAGGAAACTTCAATGGTACCTAAAAAGTTTTATGGAGTCAACATTCACACAGTCTAGAAGCAATGATTCCTCTCATTCCCTGCCTACAACAGGAGTTTCTATGGTGGGCAAAGGCATGGGACGGGCCTTCACTCTACACCCTGCCAGGCAAACCTTAACAGACGCATCAGATTATGCCTGGGGGGGGGGGGCACATGGCAGGAAGATGCATTCAGGGCATATGGACCCCAAAACAAATGCATCTACATATCAACCAGAAAGAGATGCTAGCTGTTCAAAATGCCCTAACAGCCTTCAAGGACTTACTTCATCCAGGACAACTACTGATGAAGACGGACAACACCACGGTCATGTGGTATATAAACAAGCAAGGGGGGGCACACTCATACCCCCTATGCAGATGAGCCATGGCACTCTGGGACATAGCTTTGACCTACCAAATACATCTTCAAGATCAATTCCTGCCAGGAAAGCAAAATACTCTGGCAGACTATTTAATCAGAAACCTTATGGAGCCTCACGAGTGGAAACAAAATCCACAATTCTTCAGCATAGTAACAGAGAAATGGGGGAGCCCAGACATAGATCTATTTGCCTCTCCTCAAAATTATCAATTGAAAAGATTCTGCACAAGGACTTATCACAGACAAGCATGGAAAGTGGATGCTCTATCCTTCAGTTGGAAAAACCTATAAGTTTACGCCTTTCCTCCTCTACCTCTTCTCCCCAAGGTCCCTCCTAAAGGTCAGACAAGAGAAACCAAAGATGATACTAATTGCCCCGGACTGGCCATGCCAATACTGGTACCCACTCCTATGGAACTTGTCTCAATACCCAGCTTGGACCTTACCTCAAAGACCTCAACTACAGTACCAGCAAAACAATCGTATCCTGCACAGTCAGTCAGCTGCAGACACTGAACCTGGCAGCATGGCTGGTCATGTAGTTATACAAACAACACCTCTCAATAAAGCTGTGATGGATGTCATTTTGGAAGCCAGAAGGCCTAGTACTAGAAAATCTTATGCTGACAAATGGAAGAGATTCTGTGCTTGGAATCCAGCACAAGGAACTGATACAGCAGAACCAAATATTCCTCAGATATTACAATACTTAACTGAGATGCTTGACAAAGGCCTATCTTTCTCATCAGTTAAAATCCATGCCTCTGCCATTTCAGCTCATTACAATACAGAGCCACCAATCTTTTCTCATCCTTTACTAAAGCAGTATCTTAGAGGAGCCAAAAATTTAAGGCCTCCTAGAAAATCACCATTACCTGCATGGGACCTCAATTATGTATTGGAAAAGCTCACCCTGCCTCCATTTGAACCAGCTGCTACCGCTGATATAAAGTTCTTATCATGGAAAACCGCTCTGCTGCTAGCAATTACTTCAGCAAGAAGAGTTTCAGAGCTACAGGCCCTCATGGCTGTAGAACCTTTTATCATATTTTACAAAGACTGGGTGTCTCTGAGAACAAATCCTACATTTATGCCTAAGGTGGTTTCCAGTGTGGCTCTAAACCAAACAATTCATCTGCCAACCTTTTATCCAAATCCGCAGAACAAGGGGGAGAGAATTCTGCATTCCTTGGACGTACACAGACAGCTAAGATTCTACTTGAGCAGGACTAAAGCTCTAAGAAAAACTGAGCAATTACTAGTGACACATGCTGCAGGACTGGAGGAAAAAGCTATTTCAAAGCAGACAATTTCAAAGTGGATAAGCCACTGCATCCGTTTCTGCTACTTAAGCCATGGTAAACCTGTGTCCAAGGGCATTAGGTCTCATTCCACCAGAGCTGCAGCTACTTCAGCAGCCTTTCTCAGAGGAGTACCAACCAAAGACATTCTAGAGGCTGCTACTTGGAGTTCTGTTCTCACCTTTACAAAGCATTATCATTTGCCTCTCTACTCTTAAGTCCAGGGCAGGCTTTGCCACTGCAGTTCTGCAGGGCCTTATAGCCGCACCTAATGCTGTTTAGCTCCAGCCTCCCAACCATAGCTTTGGGATTCTACCCAAATGTAATGACTGCAACAGTGAAAGACGAAGAACATAGTACAGTTGTGTACACTTACCATAAATGTAGATATTCGTGTATTCACTGTTGCAGTCCAGGTTACCCTCCCGCCATTCCCCCGCCATTCTGGAGTTTATCTTTCATTCTCTGTCTTCTACAATGTATGTGGTGTATTTGCCTGTAGATGAAGTTAAAGTTTATATTGATGCATGCATGTGTGTGTGTGTGTGTGTGTGTGTGTGTGTGTGTGTGTGTGCGTGTGTGTGTGCGTGCGTGTGTGTGTGTGTGTGTGTGTGTGTGTGCGTGCGTGTGTGTGTGTGTGTGTGTGTGTGTGTGTGTGTGTGTGTGTGTGTATATATATATATATATATATATATATATAGATATATATATAGATATAGATATAGATATAGATATATATATATATATATATATATATATATATATATATATATATATATATAGATATATTTATTGCTACCTTTTTGGGGGACACCTGACATCAGGGGCAAAAAAAACTAAAGAAAATGGTGTCTGCTGCATGTTTTATACCCCTGACAACCTGACGTCAAGGAAGAGGAGACAGCAACTGACGCAGGACCCAAGGCTTTGGAATTCAGGCTGACTGAGGGCAACCTGCCAGCAGATTACCCGAATGTAATGACTGCAGCAGTGAATACACTCGAACATCTGCATTTATGGTAAGTGTACACAACTGTACACCATAAACGAAAAGAAATCACAACTGGTACCCTCTCATAAAATTACATTCCTGGGTACAATTTTGAATACAACTGCCCAGATGGCTTACCTTACGCCAGACAAGCAAATTCATTTGGTAACTTACTTCAAACAGTGGCTACAAAAACCCTGGTATCTGCAAGACAAATTCTGTAAGCCTTGTGGTTCATGGCCTCCTGCATTCTTCTAATTCCATATGCAAGACTGCATATGAGGAAACTTCAGTGGTTCTTTAAACGTTTATGGAGTCAACATTGTCACAGCCTGGAAACAATGATTCCTATCATACCTTGCCTGCAACTAGAGTTCCTATGGTGGGCAGTGGCCTGCCACCAAAACAAGGGACTGCCATTCACTCCACCCCCTGCCGCCCAAACCCTAACTACAGACTTGTCAGACTATGCTCTGGGGGCTCATCTGGCAGGGAAGTGCATTCAGGGTAAATGGAGCCCAAATCAAATGCACCTTCATATCAATCAAAAAGAGATGCTAGCTGTACAGAATGCACTGACAGTCTTCAAGGACTACCTTCATCCAGGACAATTAATGATAAAGACAGACAACACCACAGTTATGTGGTACATAAACAAGCAGGGGGTGCACACTCCTACTCCCTTTGCAAACTAACCATTGCATTGTGGAACACGGCCTTGACCTATCAAATACAACTACAAGCTCAAGTCCTGCCAGGAAACTGAATACTCTGGCAGACGAACTAAGCAGAAATCTCATGGATCCACACAAATGGAAACTGGAACCATGGATTTTCAACATGTTGACACGCAAATGGGGGAGTCCAGACATAGATCTTTTTGCCTCACTCCAGAACTGTCAGTTGGACAAATACTGCAGAAGAACTCATCACAAAAGAGCCTGGAAAGTGGATCATTCAGCTGGAAAAGTCTGAGGCAATCTGGCAATGCTCAGATCTGCGCTGAGCTAAAACCGAATGGCATTAAATATACTGATCCCAAGGATATTGCCAATATCCTGGCAGATCGATTCAGTGCTAACTTCACCCCCCTCTCACCCCCTAAATGGCCCATCTCAGTACCGGAAGATTCCCAAATTCCGGTAACAGCCACACAGGTAAAAAAACGCACTCTCCAAAGCTAAGAATACAGCATCCATGGGACCAGATGACATCCCGGGATGTGTACTACATGAACTACAATATGAACTGGCACCTCACCTAAGTGTCATGTTTAATCATAGCCTCACCTCAGGTTTCGTGCCTACTGAGTGGCGCAGAGCTACAATTATCCCACTCCACAAGGGGGGATCCACCTTGGATCCTGGAAATTACCATCCCATCAGTCTGACGAGCCTCATCTGCAAGGCCATGGAGCATATTATCATGGAACTTATAAACAAAGACATTGGCAACCTTCAAACACTAGACCCCACCCAATTTACGTTCGTGAAGGGCCAATCTTGTCTCCTGAACTTGATTGACTACTTTGAATCAGTCTCCAGAGCCATGGACAAGGGTAAGGTGGTCCACACAGCCTATCTAGACCTTGCCAAGGCCTTTGACACCATCCCCCACTCTGGAATCATAGATAAACTTACTAAGCTGGGCATTAATCCCTACGTCACCCAATGGGTTGCTAACTGGCTTACTGATAGAACCCACACTGTAAAAGTAGCCGACTCCAAATCCAGCTCCAGACAAGTGACAAGTGGAGTACCTCAGGGTACAGTCCTGGGACCGCTCTTGTTTGGCATCTACTTCTCTGAAGTACAGGCCAACCACTTAGGGACTCTGGCTAACAAAGTTCGCAGATGACTGCAAACTGGGAGCCATTATTGAATCCCCAAATGATGTGGATACTCCACAAAAGAGCCTTACAGAAACAGATGCTTGGTGCCAGAATCATGTCATTATTCAGATAGATGGTCTAAGGAAAAAGAGACCAGTGGTGATAAGCCTAAGTTAAAGGTGCCATTAATCTTCTGTAGTGATGTTGGGTCTTATATGAACATTGTATGTAAATACTGGGGGATATTGACCACTGACAAGGCGGTCACAAAATGGATAGAGAATGAACCTAAATTTATGTTCAGAAATCGAAAGTCCTTGAAGAGTCACTTATGTGCACCCAGAGAAGAGAAAGCACCTATGGGTGGTAAGGGGACTAAGCCTTGTGGCAGATGTTCATACTGTGGGTATATAGATATAAGCAATGAATTTTTACATCCAGATCAGGACCGGCTATTTAAATATAAAGTAGAGGCTACATGTGATACACAGCACATAGTTTAACTTGCTCACTGTGTAATATGAAAAAAATTTTATATTGGGAAAACAGACCGCACATTCAAGGAGAGGATTAGAGAACACATTTATCACATAGGCAAACAAAGCAGAAATAATGCCCTGGGCAAACGTGTTTCGAATACTAGCAAACAACATAAATTTAAGTTTATGGCCATTGCCAGTTTTGTGAGTAAAAGGGGGAGGGGGGACATATGTAATAAAACAGAGGAACTGGAAGCTAGATGGATAGTCTTATTCTGAGCTGACATGGGACATGGTCTCAATGAACAAATACCATTGAGACCAAAGTTAAAGGATAGACCTCTACGTAGGTCAAGTAGTTGTTTTTAAGAATATGTATTTTAATAATGTTTTTATAGTGCACAAAGTATATAAGAAATATTTTATGATTATATTTTTATCACGTTCTTTGAATATTTATTTTGTGGTTACCATATAGCTTTAGTATTTTCTAGTAATGGAGTGTATATAGACATGTGATGTATTGTCATGTGATGCATTCAGCAATGTTTAAAAGTATGACTAGTTTCAGTTTGTTTTTATGCATCTGAAGAAGCAAATGTGAAAGTGCTTGTGCCTGATAAAAGCTTTATAACCTGGAGCGTATCTTGTGTCCTCCTGTTGTTTTTGAATACTTTGCTGTAGTTTTGTTGTGGATACAAGGACCTGCAAACGAGTGGTTTTTATTCTTACTGGTTTAAAATTGTTTATTGCCTTTGAGACCTTATTTTCTCTGTGTTTAATCACATAATCTTGTGTATCTGCATGTCTCTCTCCCTTTGGTACTCTTAGTACCATCACTGGTGCAGACATTTCACTTACCCCTTGAGTGTTTCTCTCACTACTGCGTTGGTAATCCCTTTCTCTTTCCGTGTGTGTGTGTGTGTGTGTGTGTGTGTGTGTGTGTGTGTGTGTGTGTGTGTGTGTGTGTGTGTGTGTGTGTGTGTGTGTGTGTGTGTCTGTGTGTGTGTCTGTGTGTGTGTGTGTGTCTGTGTGTGTGTGTGTGTGTGTGTGTGTGTGTGTCTGTGTGTGTGTGTGTGTGTGTCTGTGTGTGTGTCTGTGTGTGTCTGTGTCTGTGTGTCTGTGTGTGTATATATCTCTCTCTCTCTATATATCTATATCTCTATATATATATATATATATATATCTATATCTCTATATATCTATATATATCTATATCTATATATATATATGTATCTATGCATAAAACTTTCTTGTCTGTTCTGCATGACTATTTTGACTTTGATATGTCTGATAAAAAAGGAACCACGGCATCAAAGCTGTGATCAGTGTGATAGAAAAATGCCCAGTGTTGGATAATCATACCTCCTGTGTGTATTGTCTAGGGTACCTCACCTTTCTGTGAAACCCCCTTGTAAGATTTGTAAAGGCTTCAGCTCCCGTATGTTAGTGGAACATAAGTAGTAGTTGAAAGGTTTATTGAAATCTCCTTTCGCGATGGTTATCTCTGAGTCAGAGGGCTCACCCCCTCCTAAGAGAAAACATAAGAGGAGCAAATCCTTACCCTTCTCTCCTCATGACACTGAAACTAAACAGTCGGAACTGAGACAAAAAGTCCCGAAATTGCCAATATCCTTGGTTCCAGAGCCTAAACCTTCGATCTCGGCACCAATTTCGGTTCCAAGACAACAACCAGCTTCGGTGCTGTCTTCTTCAGCACCTATGTCGCCCGCACCGACCATGACTGCTCCGACAATTTCTACAGCAACGGCACTGATCCTCATTTCGGCACCAAAAATAGTTGTCCAAGATCCGGTCACTTCCCCCCCTCCCTGTACTTCATATTGGTCTTTCGACCTCTGCGCTGAAAGGTGAAATCATTCCCTGGACCAGATATTCCCCCTCGGTGGACCTTTTCTTCGGCCAGCAATACAGACTCTCTTTAGATCGCCCTACTTCACCTTTGTAGATGTCCACCCGCTTCTCCAAGAGTCTTTCAGAACTTGACGTAGTGATCAGCTCTTGGCGGCCAGAGGCGTATCAACTCCATCCAAGCCCTGCCTCCCATCTGGACCCTAGACTAGAGCTGCAGCTACTTCAGCAGCCTTTCTCAGAGGAGTACCAACCAAAGACATTCTAGAGGCTGCTACTTGGAGTTCTGTTCACACCTTTACAAAGCATTATCATTTGCCTCTCTACTCTAAGTCCAGGGCAGGCTTTGCCACTGCAGTGCTGCCAGGGCCTTATAGCCTCACCTAATGCTGTTTAGCTCCAGCCTCCCAACCATAGCTTTGGGATTCTACCCAAATGTAATGACTTCAACAGTGAAACACAAAGAACATAGTACAGTTGTGTACACTTACCATGAATGTCGATGTTCGAGTGTATTCACTGTTGCAGTCCATGTTACCCTCCCGCCATCCCCCTCTCATTCTACAGTTTATCTTTCCTTCTCTATCTTCTACAACCTATGTGGTGTATTTGCTTGTAGATGAAGGTAAAGTTTATATTGATGCATGTGTATATATATACATTTTTATAATATTGCTTCCTTTTTGGGGGCACCTGACTTCGGGGGCAAGAAAAACTAAAGAAAATGGCCTCTGCTGCATGTTTTATACCCCTGATGACCTGACATCATGGAAGAGAAGACGGCAACCAACGCAGGACTCAAGACTTTGGAATTCAGGCCGACTGAGGTCAACCTGCCAGCAGATTACCCAAATGTAATGACTGTAACAGTGAATACACTCTATCATCTACATTTATGGTAAGCGTACACAACTGTACTTTCCAGCTTCTTCTGTACTGGTGGTAGATCTTACCACTGTACCGGAGCCTATCCTTTTGCCTTTGACTCTCCCGCTCTTCAGAAGGGATTGCATCCCTTGGGTGCCCCAGTTTCATCAGTGTTTTTTTGGACACCCTCATTGATTTTTGGCACTAGTTATGTTACTGACAAAGTTTGGTTAGTGGCAGTTTCCATCAGGGCTTTAGCGTCGCAGAAATATGTGAAGCTTTTTCTGAAAGGCACCTTTCTACTGAGACCGTAAGTTAGAAACACACACTTCCTTGGGGATTGACTTTGCTCTGTAGGAGTTGACTCATTCTCTCTTTGAGCGTGCCTGTTCATCTGTCTTTCTTGTTTGGAAGGCCTTGTTTATAGTATGTCATTTTGGAAAGACTAATCTAAAAGTTGAGCACATTCTCATCAAAACCTTTTTATTTAGTCTTCCACAAGGATAGAGTTTCTCTTGCAGCCAGAATTTGCCCTAGAGTCAAACCACCTATCTTCCAGTCTTTTATCCCTAACTATTCCAACATGGTTAAGTATTTGCTACACACACTTAATGTTCATAAACCGCTATGATTTTATTTGCATTTGGCAAAAAAAAAAAAAATAGAAAAGACAACAAACGTTTTATTTTCTACTTGTTTTGCAAGGTGAGTCAGTAAGTTTCTAAAGTCACTTTGTACAAATGGCTGTCCAGTTGCATTATTTTTATCTATCATGCCAACAACAGAAGCGCATTGCCTAAGGCTAAGCTGCATTCTGCTAGGTGCATTGCAATTTCATTTTTTTTTTTTGTTAGGAATTCTACTTTTGTATTTGTGCTGTTGCTATATGGTTTACTGTGTGTACACCTTTGTTAAATATAAGTTGGATGGTGATCTCTAGGTAGAGGTCCTCAAAGATGTCCTGTCATGATTCCACCCTGGGTTTATGTCTGGATTCTGTCTCTGTCGAAATGGAAGAGCAGGTGACCCAAGATATGGAAGTTTTATACTTGCCTTTATGCTGGATCTTTAGTATCCCTAGTTTGTCCCCTTAATCACCCTGACTACCTTCCCTGTAGAAATATATCCAGATACACCTTGTAGAGATGAACCTAAACCTGAAGCCTGTCTATGTGGGGGGGCAGGACCAATACATCATAGGAAAAGGGAGGTCGTTTGAGCTGTTAAGTAGCTGAAGTCATTGGTGGATTATACCGTTCGTTGAAGTGGCCATGCTAGGAATAACCAAAATGCAGCACTGTGGGAAGTAAGTGTGCAACTTCCATATTTCACTGCTGAACTCTGAATTTGAAACCTGCATTACCACCTATTCTTACTTGGATACAGTTATGTGTATATTGCCCGTACAGTTTTCAGATCTAATTTTTCTCTATAGTGTGATTTAAAACTTGCATTTTAGGATTCTTATAGAAGTCTAGTAAAGCATTAGTTGTAAATAAATTGTAGCATTACATTAGAAGGCTGTAATTGTTTATTTCAGTTAAATGAACTGAACTTTGGTCAGCATTTTTCACAAGTGACTTGATTTCTTTTGGGAGTTTGCAACTCATTGGTATATATCGAGTATTAAGGTATAGATTTGATTTCACAAGTATAAGTAAAACCTCTTATTGAAGATCCGCCAGATTTTTTTAACTGAATCTGCTAACTTTTAATTTTTATGAGGGATGGTTATGCTGGCTCATTAACTGAATCTAACTTTTAATTTTGGTGACGGATGGTTATGCTAGCTCTGTAAGATGAGTACTGACTGCAGAACTTTTTTTTTTTTTTTTTCTTAGATGATGTAATGTTGTTTCTGAAGATGTATGATCCCAAAACAAGAAGTTTAAATTATTGTGGTCATATATACACGCCTATAGCTTGTAAAATACGTAAGTATTTGTCTTTTTTTATGAAATATTTAAAACTTTGAACTTGCAATGTATTTTGACTTCTGCTGTTTGTCTTCCAACAGGTGATTTATTACAAGTTATGTGTGAAAGAGCAGGATTTCCGCAAGGAACGAATCTTATCCTCTATGAGGTTTGTCTTCACTCCTTTTTTTTAGTTTTCTGTCTGCAGATTGACAGTAGCTTTGAACAGGCAAGGGATTTTGAATGGGGGTTTTTGTATAGTTGCAGGGGTACTTGCGTATTATCGCAGCCACATTTTAGCAGCCGTGAAATGCGGATACTGCAAGGGCAGCAGTGCATGTAGCACTGATAATTTATGTTCAAAGTTTTTTTCAACTGTCTGATTACACTGCCTAAGTCTGAGGAACACAGTAAGCCCTAATCAGAGGCAGCTACTTTGTCAGCAGCTACACACTGCATTCCTTTACGATGTAGCAGTGATGCCATTGCCCGTTCTTGCAAGCAGCTGCCAAAGCTGCCATCATTCTTGCCGTTTGTTCCCTGTCACCTTCACTGCCTCAATCAAGCAACCATGAGCACTACTCAGATGGCAGGAACTTAATGCAACATAGCAGAAATCATACACAACTGGAGAAGAAGCATGCATTTGTAAAGTAAAAACAACACACACTTTCCTTGTGGAAGTCTGTACTGTTTCAGGCCAATGAGGTCTGAAAAGAAATGCACGCCGTTATTTACTGACAGTAAGAGAGTAGGGTGAGTCAGATACCGATGAGTTTGCGAGGGCTGCTTTAAAAATGCAAGGCAGAAATGAGACACTGCAGTGGTTAACATGTGCCTAGATGTGTGCAAGGGACTATGGACAAACAGACATGTTAAAAAAATAAAAAAATAAAAAGTTAGATGCGAATTGCAGGAAACAACTATAGCTCATCCCAAGCCCATTCATCTCTTCTCCTGTGCGTGTTCTTATTACATCACGTCTGACTGTGAACTGTAACCTACACAAGATAGGGGCACAATTTCAAAGTTGCTGTTAGACCCTTTGTAGAAATTGGAGCCTCAAACCACTACTTACACTTTCTATTTGTCAGCACGATAGCAGCCATGACAATGAAAGCATGCATCTGTAATGCACGCAAATCAGGAAGAGGATTTCTTATAATTTATCTCTTCCTGAAAGTAATGTAAACTTTTTTCTCAACGATAAGGACTTTGTGTAGCACCTTTCTGTGTTTCCTGCACTCGTAACAGTTGAGGTATGTCAATTTTGCAACCGCTAAAATGTGGTTGCGATAATACGCAAGTACCATTGCAGGATACCTTTGAGTTGTTTGAGTTTGGTGGGGGGGTCATTCTTAGATATTCATTGGTCTTATTTTGCCTTCAGATACTTAGCAGTTAGGCACAACTTCTCAAGCAGCCTATTTTACTGATGTTTCCTCTGTGCTGTGAACACCCTGTCATCCATTTTGTGGGATGCTTATATAAAGGGGAAGGACCTTCATCAGTTTTGTATCACTTGTGGCTGTAGGATTGAGTTTCATTGAGAGTGCTTGATCTGATGTCATTTTCTTTCATTCCTCTACTGATTCGTCTCTGATCTGACTTGGCCACTTCTACCAGACATATACCTCTCAACCTCTTAATAGAATAAATCTGAACAAAGCCAAAATATGGGGGGACAAAGGCTCAAAAATAGGGACAGATTTTAATTATTGCTATAACATAGAAAGTTGTTAGAATAACAGGGTTTGTATTAACACACTTTTTCTGAACGATATGAATTCTATACCTGTCATTAGTTAATGACGTCCATTCTCACCAGTATGCCAGAAAACCACAACTTTTATGAATATCAGACCAAAAACATGAAGCAAAAATTTGGAAAGTTGGGAAGTATGCTACCAGATCCTTGGATCTAAGCTCTCAAGCTCCTCCCTTTACCCGTAATGCCCTGCTGTAACCTAACATACCTCAGGTGTCGGTTGTCACTACTTAGCTATAGATGTCGATCCTCTCAGTGTTGAGACTTTTTTTTTTTTTTTGAATGTCTAGTTAAAAGTGAAATTTTGCTCAATTTTTTCTATTCTTATTAGTCCTGATCTCTTCTCACTTACCTTCCTTTTTCAGTGTTTGTTTTTTCACTGTCATGTTTTTCTGTTGCCGTTTTTTTTTTTTAAATAATTTTGTTGACTATTGTCTTCCATAGTTTTTTTTCCCTCTTAGCTACGCCAGTATGGTGGATAAACCTACCAGCTCTTTAAAAAAAAATGCATCACCTGTGGGCATGAAATATCAAAATCAGATGGCTTCAAGGAATGTGTGTACTATTTAGAAGCTGCATATTTAGATGCGGACTGCTCCATATGCGCTGGTTTCAACTTCAGGGCTCTCAGACAGGAGGAATATGCTTGTATTCAAGGGCCCTCTTTTCACTTCTGCTTCAGCTGGGGCTCAAATACCCTTAAAGGAAATGGACAAGGGGAAGCCAGACTCTGCCCCCAACGATAAGGACTCTAGTAAGAGGTCTTCAGCTCCTACTTCTTCTTCTTCTTCGGATCCTGCTGGAAAAAATATCAAAATAGTTGAATCTGATCACCTCAGATCGCTCTGCTTCAAAATCCATATCACCTTGGATCTGGCTTCTTCCCGTACTGGATCCTATTACGTCTCTGCTTCCTTCACCTTCTTATTGGAATCCCCCCATAAACATTCTAAATCTCCTTCCTCGACCTATTCTCTCAGGTCTTCAAGGAGTTTATCTTAAGCCAATGTGGATAGGATGATTGAGATTCCTCAGTGTTCAGACCTGGGTGGGGGAACTCCCAGTTCCATCTCCCATTGGATCTGTGAGTCAGCTTACGACTACTTGGCCTTTGTTCTCGCCTTCTCCAGTCCCACCTACTGTTTCTGGGCCCTTTGATCCAAGACCCCTGGGGGGGGGCCTTCATCAGAACCAAAGAGAGTCTGTTGTAAAGCTATGGTTACTTCCCCGAGTTGTCTTGTTCCAAGCCTTTCAGAGCCGAAACGTCAGCACTGGATCTGAGGGACTAGAGTAGACTCTGAAGTTATCAGAGCTGCCCTTGCCCATCAGGGCTTCGGCAGTGGACAACTTGGGTTTGACTCCATCCTTGGATGGAGAGCTTGCAGGTGCCAACTGTTCCGAAGATATCAGCTCCTTTACCATCAACTTCATTTTCCCCTAGGTGCTGTGCCTTCAAGAATGAGGGTAGGTTATTTTATTGCTACCCAGAGAAAGGACATCCCCGCCCCTCAGATCAGATAACCGAACCTCCTTCGGTTCTTTGTTCTGAGCCTCATTTTTCCATTCCAGTGGGGCAGCCTACCTGCTCAAGTCTCCAGTCAGTCACTCAGGACTCCCCCAACTCTTCTGATAAGTCACCAGACCACCCCACTGATGAGTCTTTTGAAGGTAATGTGTGAAAGGAGACACCTAGGTTATCCTTAGGAATTTCTCACAGAGGACACCGATTTTGATGAAGGTGAATGGTTCCCCCATATCTCTACCTAAGGATGTCTCATGTGGAGACATTATAGAACTCATAAAACAGAAAGGCGGTTGGTCTTCAATATGTTTTCCCAAGAGGAGTCTGTGTTCCTCGAGGCTTTCAGGTCTGGCCCAGCTATGTCTTGGGTGACTTTCTATGCTGATGGACTTACAGATCTCATTTTTCGATGGGAGTAGAAGACCCCAGATACTGTGGAGCCCATCTCTAAATGTCCAGACAAAATTTTAGCACTTCCCAAAGACAGGAGACCCTGGAGGAAGGGAGTCTTAGTTGATACCATAGTTGCGGGAGTGGCCACCAAAAAAGAGCTTGTGGGCCTAGTGCTGTTCTATCCATCCCCCTAACAGAGAAGCAGTGAGGGTGTGGCAATGGGAAATCTGGTTGCTTTCTAATAGCAGTGCACATACTGGGGAAAGTAAATGTGATTGCGGACAAACTCAGCAGGTCCATTTTGATGCCTCATGAGTGATCTCTGTCAAAGTAGAAGAGAGAATTTTCCTTCGATGGGGCCAGCCATGCTGCCACTTATTTGCTTCTCCCCTCAACAAGTGCAGCAGGTTTTTTGCTCTGAACCCTACAACAGGGGATCACTGGGAGATGGTTTCGCACAAGATTGGCCCTGCGGTCTTCTTTGTTTACCCATGGTTACCTCTCATTCCCAAATTTCTACAGAACACACACTGGTTGAAGAGCACAATTGTCCTGATTGCACCCTTTTAGCCTCTTCAAATTTGATTCCTGTTCCTCTGGTCTCACCTTCTACAGCTGCCCTGGATACTGGAGCCCACTGCAGACCTTCTGTCTCACCCAACAGGTACGACTCTTCCAGACGTAACGAGGCTCAAACTGACCACATGGTTTCTCTTCATTCTACTGACTGCTAGACAGCCCAGGCTCTCCTTCCCGGCCCATCATATTTTATTTCTCAAACAGCTTCTATTAGAAAGATTTACAAAAGTAAATTGAAGACATTTATTCTGGGCCCTTACCAGGGATCCGAACCGCACTTTATGCCGCCTGTACTGGCTAGACTTGATTTTTAGCTTCAGTTTTCAACAAAGGGGCTATTTTTTTTACTATTAAGGTCCATTCAGATGACATTTGATTTCCCTCTAGGTGAAAATAACTCTGTAACTTAGCTTCTTTTAAATTACATAGAGCTTTTCTCAAAGGGGCTGTCTGCTAAAGGATCCTACTGCTCCTTGGAATTTATATATTATGCTTCAAGTCTTAAACCAAGTTCCCCCTGAACCTTTACCCAAGTCGCATCTAAAATTTTTGACTTGGAAAACTATTTTTCTAATTGCTCACTTCAGCTGAATGAGTATCTGAACTCTAGGTTCTATCTTCCAAACCTCCTTACCTGTTTTTTCACAAAGACGGTGTCTTTGGGAACCAATCCAACTTTCTTGTCTGAGGTTTCTTCTGAGTCCAACTTTAACCTCCCAGTTTTCTTCCCAAATTTTTCAAACAAGGGGGAGCACATGCTCTGTCTTTTGGCTGGACACAGACAACTTCACATTTATCTCATAAAACCAGTGACCTCAGGAAAACTGACTAGTTCATCTCTTTCACAACTAACAGATTTGGCCAAGATAGTTTCCAAAGTTACATTGGCCAAATAGTTAACCAGATTGTCTACAGTAAGAGGATTATCCTTGCCTGAACCTCCTAGAGTGTGTTCCATGAGGTTTATGGAGGTGGTCTCCGCCTTTTGGGCAAAGGCTTCCATAGATGACATTTGTGCATCTGCAGCTTGGACCAATTCTCACACATTTATTACTACTAACAAATTAGGGTTGGTTTCCAGGAACAGAGCGGCCTTTGGCTTTGCAGTAGTCTGGAATATCCTTCCATGATGGTCGCCCAAGTTCTCAGTAGCTGGGGACTCTGTCCCATCAGTTGAGCAATGAATGAAAAGGGCAAGATCAGATTAAAAAAGTTACATACTCACCATAAAGTTTCATCTGTTGTCCATTTTCATTCTTCCTCAACTTCCCCTCCTACCCCCATCCTTTGCTTCTGGAAAAATCTTAAGTTGTACAGGAACCTCTGTTCCTTGTTTGAGCTCCATCTTCCTTCATCGTTTCTGCCTTTTATTAATTTATGTAATAAGTTCTCCCTTTATGTTTAGGGGCAGCAGACTTGATCTGAGGTATGTTAGGTTGGCAGATCATTATGGTTAAAGAGAGAAGCTCAAGAGTTTTTGGATCCAACAATCTGTTTGAAGTGTTCAAGTCAGATCTGAGCCTCTGATCCAAACTCATCAGTTGAGGAAGAATGAAAATGAACAACACAGATGGAGCCGTATGGTGAGTACGTAACTTTTTAGTATAGGCATATTGGGACGTGTAAACACATTTTGCACTTGCAGACCATTAATGATGCGTGTTTTGTGCGAGATTTATGCATTTTAGTGCAGTAGACTCCTAAGTGAGACATTACAGAGCATTAATGATGAGTGTTTTGTGCGAGATTTTTGCATTTAGTGCAGTAGACTCCTAAGTGAGATGTTGCAGAGCATTAATGATGCATGTTTTGTGAGAGATTTATGCATTTAGTGCAGTAGACTCCTAAGTGAGGAAAAGTGTAAAATAAAGAAGTGGAAGAAAACACAGGATGGTAAGATTGAAACCGCGAATAGTAAAGATAAATAGATGTGGTATAAAATGAGGCTAGCAAGAGAGGTGGAGGCTAGAGAAAGTGGTAGTAGTCACTTTATCAGGTGAAAAAAGTGGAGGCTTGGGGAAATGTTTCTTTAGAGAGGCAGTGTAGGTGGAAAGCCAGTTACTGATGTTGAGAGAGGTAGAAAAATAAAGATTAAGCTGAGTGTAGAGCATGTATAAAATTATGTGTTGATGGCGTATTTAAATTGTGTTGTAAGTTTTGATTGCATCTATTAATGGCCTCCTATTCCAGTTTTGCAGTATTCACTTTGATGTGGGATTTACTGCCTCAGGCCGTCTGACGTTGGCTCCTATGCAATAGCTTTTGCTGCTGTAGGTGCGTGGGACGTCACACACAGGGCCATAAACCAGGGTCCTTAAATGTGACATCGGCATGCACAGATCTCAGAACTTTTCAGCCGCAAATGTTGTCACGTCAATCGTTCACCTCCTATTTATGATTACTTCGGAAAGATAAGTTGGGGAGTTTTGTTTTCTTTATCATTGCTTGTGCTTGGTTTGCTGTAGTTATTGGCAAATGTCAGCTAAAAAAGGCAAATGTAATTGCGGCTGGCAGATACCGCACAAAGATTCCCACAATAAGTCCATATTTGTCTAGGTAAGGAACACGACCATACGTCGTGTTCCATTTGTAAGTCCTTCATGCCCAAGACGCTTTGCAGTCATTTGGCAGCATTAAATTTATATCTCGCAAACCAGCATCTGAAACTCCTAGCCCTTAGGATGGACCCGGAGTTGGTTGACCAACCTGAACTGCCCAGGAAGAAAGCCAAAGTTTCCGGGCCTGTTCCTACTGTCACTTCGCTATCGGACGTCCCGCTGGCTTCCAATATAGGGACTGAGGAATGCCCACTTTCTCTGTTAGCTTCGATGGTTCCCGCTGAAGAAGCCATTTCTGCAGCCACAAAATGCACGTCCGTGGAGACTTCAGCCATTGGCCCCAACCGACGTAGAGGGGGAACCTCTTGTGGACGACTGACCATGTCCTCTCCTACTGCAGGCCAGGCTTCAATTCCTAGGCCATCCCCGAAGCCTACACTTTCCAAGAAAAGACAGAAAACAAAACGCATCACTCCTCCTCCTCCTGAAGCACAGCCAGATTGGCAGTCTTTACTAATTCTCTTATGCAGGCCTTCATGACCATTAGGCCCTGCTCCTTCTACCATTCCTGTACTCAGTCCTCACCCAGCCTGTGCCTCTTCTCCACAACATCCAACTACACAAGAAGGGGAAGAACTGCAATATCAATATGAATCCTTAGAGGAATCGGTCCCTTGTGTGTCACAAATTGCTTCCCCTGTTGACTACTATTCCCCAGATGAAGACTCCATTGAAGGGGACTCCCCACCTGAAGATTTAACTTTTGGGGAGACTGTAACTAAAATGAAGTACTTCAAATGCGACACTACCTTGATGTCAGACACCTAGAAGAGATATTTTGAACTTCTGCAATTGGAGTCTCCCTCTCCTTCAGCAATACTTCCTGTGCTCCCAGCCTTCCTGGACACATTCAGATGTTCATCGTGTTTCACTGCTGCAGTCATTACACTTGGGTTATCCTGCCGTCAGGCGGGCCCACAGTCGGCCTGAGTTCCAAAGTCTTGGTCTGGCGTCGGTTGCTGTCGCCTCTTCCCTGACGTCAGTGCGCCAGGGGTATATAAGAAGCAGCCAACGCCATTTTCTTCCGTCTTTCTTGCCGAGCAGTGCCCGAAGCAAAAGCAGTTCGCAAGTGCCGGTCGGCCGACTCCTGAGATTTCAAATTCGATTTCAGAACCGAAGTCTTTAATAAAGCTAAGTACCCCGTTGGGGAAATTTTTTCTTGCCTCAGACCGATGTCAGAAAAAGTTAATAATTGTATTTCTTGTGGGAAGCAAATACCTCATAAGGATTTTCACTCTTACTGTATTCCATGCCTAGGCCCAGATCACAACGTCACTAGTTGTCGGTTTTGTGCTAGATTTAACAAACGCACTATTAAACTTCAGTTTGATTTTGCTCGCCATTACTTTGGGCAAAGGTTTAATTATGCAATGCCGTCGGAACAACCGACGAACGGAATGCACAAAAAGCGCAAAGGCAAAGATAAAGAAAGGCATCAGAGGCCCAAAACTGACAAAGCCTCTTCTAGGCCAGTCGCCGGTTCGCCGGTTTTCAGTGAGGCGCTTTCGCAGCCCCTGACACCCGCTACCTCAGAACCACAGGCCGCGAACGACTCCCACGTGGAGGTGCCTAGGCCTCTGGAGCCTCAAGGTGTTGGGCCAACGGAGATTAACCCTTCAGATGGGTCTGGAACCACTGAGCAGGCATCGGCTTCTGAGGGTGTTTTCAGGCCTACTCAACTTACCATTGCAACTACAGCCAAGACTAAGCCTACATTAAAAACAAAGAAGCAAGCACATCATTCACCTGGACAGGCCTCCATGCCTAAAAAACAGATGCTCAAGATGGCCGAAGACTTGATAACTCTAATCAGGGGTACCCATCCCCCTCCTGATAAAAGGCCTAGGCAGGATACAGACTATGATTCCTCTGACCAGGTTTCAATATATTCTGATTCCTCTTCAGACCAGGGATATTCTTTACCGCCCTATGAGGATTCTGATGCTGAAGAATCAATTCCTTCAGCCTCTCCTCCTGAGTATTAGTCTTTTGGGGAAACTTTACATACCATGAGGGAGCATTTCCATTGAGAGAGCCAGGATTACTCAGAATCCAAGAAAAGGCTCAGAGACTTTCTTTTGCTGCCTCCGCACAGGCCCTTTGCTATTCCTCCAGTGTTGGACATTGTGGATGATGTGTTTTCTGAATCTAGTTTAAACCCTGATTCTTTACCCCAGCTCCAGTCAAGCCAGACAGATACTACAGAGTCCCTGACTCTCACAAATTTCTTTATAAAAACCATGTTGCTGACCCAGAAACTATTTCCCAGGGTCCCAAAGGGGTTAAGACTTCCACAGCTAAGAATCCAGTCCCCTCGTATAGGGACCCTAGAGCATTACACAGATGGGGAAAGAAAGTTGACACCTCTGCAACTTTAACAGTGAGGGCTCTAAATTGCCAGTTTCACATGCTTAAATATCAACAATACTTACTCTCTCAAAACAGAAAATGAGTACAAATGCAAAACAACCTGACTATAAGGAAATACAGGATTTATTGCATGCAGCTGAACAAGTGGGAAAGCATACTTTGCAATGTAGTTTTGGTTCATTAGCAGCTTCTTGTAGAGTAGCAGTTACAGGATCTGTGATTCGAAGGCATGCTTGGTTAAAAGAACAAAGTTTACCAGATCATGTTAAGGCAAAATTATTGGATGCTCCTTTGCAGCAAGATAATTTATTTGGGTTTGAGGCAGAAGAGGTATTAAAGAAAATGGAGGATAAGGCAAAATCTATGCAAACAGTGAAGGATTTCTTACAGGTACAGCCACCACGATTTAGCAGAAATTGGCCTACAAAGAATTGGTCCTTTCCAGTGTCAGACAGGCCACAAAGAGGCAGATACAGACGCCCAAGAGGCAGATCTCAGCCACAAGGTTCTTACAGACCACGACAGTGGGGTTTTTCAAACCCAAAAGAAGGTGAGGATAAGTTACAACCTTACAGGAAACAGTCCTAATGACTTCCCCCTTCCAATGCCAAACTCTTCCCTTTTGGCAGCTCCCTTAGGGGGGAAACTAGCACTTTTTTCTCAAAACTGGCAAGCAATCACCCAAGACAAATGGGTGCTGAATATTGTCTCTCAAGGTTACAGGTTCCACTTTCACACTTTTCCAAGGCTAAAAGGAATGCCAGACCTGCCACAAAATCAATAGGCAGAGGCACAAAATCAAATTACCACAGGAGGAAAAAGGACAAGGATTTTTACTCAAGACTCTTCCTGGTACCCAGAAAGGACAAAGCCTGGAGACCCATTCTGGACCTTTGCACTCTAAATACTTGCCTGGATGTTCCGAAATTCAAAATGCTGACACTACAATAGCTCCTTCCGATGTTGAGCAAGAAAGCTTGGCTTGTTACTTTGGACCTCAGAGGCATACCTGCATGTCCCTGTCAGACAAAATTGCAGAAGATACCTCAGATTCATAGCTGGTTCAATGCACTACCAATTCTCTGCACTGCTCTTTGACTTATCTACTGTGCCCAGGGTCTTTACCAAGTGCCTGGCACCAGTACTTGCATTTTGCAGACAAAAAGGAATTCAAATATATCCATATCTGGACAACTGCCTGATTCAAGCAGAGAGCAAGGACATTCTTCTACAGCATCTGGCATTCGTAAAAAGATTAAGTTGCCTAGGGTACACAGTAAACGAAAAGAAATCAAATCTAGTGCCCTCACAAGAGATAATATTCCTGGGTGCCAGCTTAAATACAACGACCCAGATGGCTTATCTCACGCCAGACAAACAAGGACAACTGATTCAGTATTTTCAATTGATGGCAACAAAGTCCCAACTCCCTGCAAGAAAAATTCTGCAGGCCTAGGGATTCATGGCATCCTGCATACTACTAATTCCATATGCAAGACTGCATATGAGGAAATTACAATGGTACCTAAAAAGTGTTTGGTCTCAACATTCTCACAGCTTGGAGAAAGTAATACCACTAATTCCCTGCCTACAACAGGAGTTTCGATGGTGGGCACAGGCATGTCACCTCAACAAGGGTCAGCCTTTCACTCTTCCCACAGCCAGGCAGATTTTAACAGCAGATGCCTCGGGATTACACCTGGAGAGCACACACGGCAGGAAAATGTATTCAGGGCAAATGGACCACATACCAAATGCATCTTCACATCAATCAAAAAGAGATGTTGGCTGTACAAAATGCCCTAACAGCTTTCAAGGACCTTCTGCATCCAGGGCAATTATTATTAAGGATAGACAACATCACAGTAATGTGGTACATAAACAAGCAAGGGGGGGCACTCATTCTTATCCCCTATGCAGGCAAGCCATGACCTTGTGGAACACAGCTATAACTTATCAAGTTCATCTGCAAGCACAATTCCTGCCAGGAAAGATAAATACTCTGGCAGACGACCTAAGCAGAAACATCATGGATCCTCACGGCTGGAAATTAAATCCACAAGTTTTCAGCATGATAATGCAAAAATGGGGGTGCCTGGACATGGATCTCTCTGCCTCCCCACTGAATTACCAACTACAAAAATTCTGCACAAGGACTTATCACACACAAGCATGGAAAGTGGATGCTCTTTTGTTCAGCTGGAAAAGCCTAAACGTTTATGCCTTCCCACCACTGCCTCTCCTTTCAAAGGTACTCCTAAAAGCCAGACAAGACAAACCACAGATGATTCTGATTGCTTCAGACTGGCCATGCCAGCATTGGTACCCAATCTTAAAGAACTTAGCTGAAGGCCCACCTTGGATTTTGCCTCAAATTCCAAACCTTCTGACTCAGCAAAACAATCAGATACTGTACAGTCAGCTCAAAACCTTAAACCCAGCCATAAACAAACTATGCAATAGAAGGAGGAAGCTACATGATAGAGCAAACTCCCAAAAAGGGAAGGCATCTCTGATCAGTATTAGCAAAAAACTACGGGTACTCATAAAATCGTCTAAGGCCAGCTTCGAGAGAAAAATTGCACAGGACACTAAGGATAATCACAAGGCTTTCTTTAGTTATGTTAGGAACCTGGGTGGGAATTCCCAGATATGCTCAGAATTAGTCCAAAATGACAAAAAATACACCGAACCCACAGACATTGCCAACATCCTAGCTGACAGGTTCAGCGCAAACCCCCCCCCCCCCCCAAAAGGGCAAATATCTCTTCCAGCAGAGTGCTTCCCCTCTGACATCTCAGATGCTCAGGTAAGAGCTGCCCTCTCCAAAGCAAAAAAAACACAGCATCAATGGGACCAGACAGTGTCCCGGGCTGCGTCCTACATGAACTCCAAGAAGAGCTAAACCCAAACATAAAACTACTGTTCAATCTCGGCCTTACTACAGGATATGTACCCAAAGAGTGGCATACAGCAACAGTGGTCCCTCTTCACAAAGGTGGTGCCTCAACGGATCCTGGAAACTATCGCCCCATAAGCCTGACTAGCTTGGTCTGCAAAGCTATGGAAAGGATCATCATGGACCTCATAAATAAAGATATTGGGGACCTACAGACACTGGATCCTACCCAGTTCGGCTTTGTTAAGGGCAGATCCTGCCTCTTAAACCTGGTTGATTTCTTTGAAACAGTCACCAAGGCCATTGACGAGGGGAAGGTGGTCCACACAGCCTACCTGGACCTCGCAAAAGCCTTCAATACAATACCCCACTCGGGCATTATAGATAAGCTCACCAGCTTAAATATAAACCCCTATGTCACTAGATGGGTTGCAAACTGGCTCAAGGACAGAACCCACATGGTTAGAATTGCTGGAGCCATGTCAGACTCCAAACCAGTTACAAGTGGCTTCCAGCAAGGCTCAGTCCTGGGACCTCTCTTGTTCGGTATATATTTCTCGGAGGTACAGGCCAACACGGAAGGACTGTGGCTGACCAAGTTCGCAGATGACTGCAAAGCAAACTGGACGCCATAATCGACTCTCCAGCCGACACAAGCGTCCTCCAAAAGGGCCTCATAGAAACAGACAACTGGTGCCAGAGTCATGGCCTCAAGCTAAACGCCAAAAAGTGTATAGTCATCCCCTTTGGCAAAAACAAAGTGCCCACAAATTACCACATAGGTGGTAATCCATTAAGTACAGAAGAATTAATTAGGGACAACCACGTGGCCAAAGTGATTAGAAAAACATTTTATATAGCCCACCTAATCATGAAGGGATTCACATCTAGATCAGGGGAGGTCATCGTGCCTCTTTACTCATCCCTCATCAGGCCCATAATTGAGTATAATGCCCCTTTTGGGATGTACCTTACCAGACACCTGCAGCAACTGGAAAGACCCCAAAAGTACCTCACCAAGAGGATCAAAGGGTTTAAACAGATGCCATATGCTGCCCGGTTAAAGAAACTCCAGTTCTACTCAGTGGCATACCGCCTGCTCAGAGGCGATCTGTGCCTGACATATAAAGCCATGTCCAGCCCGGAATTAATGGTCATGCTGCACCTCAGAAAATCCAAATCCCATCGAGCTACGCGCTCGAGAGACTTGAACCTCAGCACTGAAATAGAGGGACAGATTCATAACCCAGAGGCTCCCTTCAGTCTGGAATAAAATCTCAGTCCAGGTTAGGCAGAGTCCCTCATTGACTCTCTTCAAGAGGAATCTTGAAGAGTGGATGGGAGATCGTAGGTTTACCCCGGGTATCACTTCTGTGTCACTGTTAGACAGAGGCACAGTATACTAACCTCGAAAAAGGGCATAGCAAAATTAATTTAAAATGGGTGACGAAAGCCAAACACACTCTGGCTAGGCTTATAAATGTCCTAGGGCAGATAGCCTAGTATGAACCTATGAACCTGGCTGCATGGCAGATTCATTAGCCAAACAGACAACTTCTCTGTCTAAAGCTGTTATGGATGTCATTTTGGAGGCTAGGAGGCCTAGCACCAGGAAATCTTATTCAGAAAAGTGGAAGAGATTCTGTGCCTGGAACCAGGCTCAAAACCTTGACCCTCTGGTCCCTAACATTCCTCAGATACTACAATACTTGACTGAGATGCTGGACAAAGGACTATCCTTCTCATCCATTAAGATTCACGCTTCTGCCATTTCGGCTCATTACAGCACAGATCCTCCTATTTTCTCTCACCCTTTGCTAAAGCAGTACCTCAGAGGGGCTGAAAACATAAGACTGCCTCGAAGAGCACCAACACCAACTTGGGACCTCAATTTCATTTTGGAAAAGCTTACTTTGCCTCCTTTTGAACCAGCCAATTCAGCAGAGTTAAAATATGTATCGTGGAAAACTGCTCTGCTTCTGGCAATAACCTCAGCACGAAGAGTCTCAGAACTGCAGGCCCTAATGGCAGTGGAGCCCCTTCATCATTTTCCACCAAGATATTGTATCTTTAAGAACAAACCCTACCTTAATGCCTATGGTGGTTTCCAGTGTGGCTCTTAACCAAACTATTCACTTGCCAACATTTTATCCAAATCCCCAAAATAAAGGGGAGAGACTTCTACATTCCTTGGACATGCACAGGCAGTTGCGCTTCTACTTGGACAAAACAAAAGCTTTCAGAAAATCTGAACAATTGTTTGTATCATATGCTGCAGGAGCACAGGGAAAGGCTATTTCAAAGCAGACCATTTCAAAGTGGATAGGACACTGTATCCGGTTCTGCTACACACAGCATGGGAAACCTGTACCTAGTAATATTAGACCACATTCCACCAGGGCAGGGCAACTGCCACTTCTACTGCCTTCCTTAGAGGAGTACCTACCAAAGATATCTCGGAAGCTGCAACTTGGGAGTTCAGTGCACACCTTTACCAAGCATTACCATTTGCCTCTTTATTCTAGATCCAGAGCTGGCTTTTCCACTGTAGTGCTGCAGGGCCTCATAGCCACACCAAATCCTCTATAGAGCCAGCCACCCAAACTCAGCTTTGGGATTCTACCCAAGTGTAATGACTGCAGTAGTGAAACACGATGAAACATAGTACAGTTTTGTACCTACCATAAATGTAGATGTTAGTGTGTCTTCACTGCTGCAGTCCAGGTTTACCCACCTGCCAGCCCTTCTATCTTGTCTGGGACTAACCTATATTACCTATGTGGTGTATTTGCTGGTTATTGAAGGTTTTATTTTTACCTTGTTTGTATGTTTTATTAGCAATATATATATTGCCTACCATTTTTGGGGGCACCTGACATCTGGGGCATGAAAAACTGAAGAAAATGGCGTTGGCTGCTTCTTATATACCTCTGGCGCACTGACGTCAGGGAAGAGGGCGATGGCAACCGACGCCAGACCAAGACTTTGGAACTCAGGCCGACTGCGGGACCGCCTGACAGCAGGATAACCCAAGTGTAATGACTGCAGCAGTGAAGACACTCAAACATCTACATTTATGGTAGGTACAAAACTGTACTTTCTGTCTGTAAGAACCCTGATTCACAGCCTCCAGCCCCTAAAGACCAGACAGGTTTTATAAGGTGCCTGATGACCAAAAATTCCTGGATAAGCCTCCACTAGCAGATCCAGCTGTCATTGCTGCGGCTCCTGAGACAATCTAGACAAGTACTTTCTGCCATTCTCCTACCAGCAGATAAGGACAGTAAAACCATGGATAGACATGGCAAAAAAGTGTATACTTCCACCTTGGTTTTCATTGCCATTAATTACCAAACACACCTGGTAAAATACGCTCTGGACCTAGTGTCTCAGGCCTCTACCCTGCTAGCCTCTACACCTGACTGTCCTCCTAAGTCTGACATTGCATCAAAACTGTCCCTAGTCATCCAAGTGGCCAGACACTCCATCAGGATTAGTTGTGATGCAGCAGAAGCCTCGCCAAGTTTTGCAGCTTCTGCATCTGCCCTACGCAGATATTCCTGGCTACGCCTATAACCCCTTCCAGAGGATTTCAAATACACAATTATGGGTGCTCCACTGAACCACAATCTACTTTTTGTCAAGAATTCAGCTGGTCTCTTCAAAAACTTGGAAGAGAAAAGCAAAGAGCTGCAAGACATCAAACATTTGCTGGTGTCCCCCTTCCCTAAGTACTACAGGAATTATCCTGCTAAAACTTCCTTTGTCAGGAGGAGAATGCCTTCCACTTCTAACTCCTCCTCCAGACTGAGAAGAGGATGTAGGAGATGGGCTTACTTCAGACCAACCAACATCCATCCACCCTCCAAACAGCCCTATCCCAACAGAGGGGGCCCCTCCTCGACGTGACTGCCTTGCCTACCTCCCCTTGTCTGCCCGCCCACCCCACTGCCTTTCCTTTTGGAAAACCATCACCTCAGACCAATGGGTCCTTCCCATTATTCAAAGAGGATACTTTTTAGTTATTTATTGCCATTTGTTAACTGGGTTGGTCCAACTGAGCCTGTGACCCATTTTCGGTGGAGACCCGAGGAGAAAAGCTCCAATACACAATTATCAGTAATTTTATAGTAATTAGAATATTTAAGTCAGAAGAATTACAGGAAAAAAATTGTTAAAACAAGAAATTAAAGAAACAAAACAGAGTGCATGCACAAGGTAATACACCTAGTTTATACAGAGAATAACAATATCCATACATTTACATATTTTCTAAATAATTTTACCATCAGCATAAATGATTGATTTCAGGAAGTATCTGCTTAGGACAGAAATAGATGAAAGGGGAGGAATTTAGAATTATGTATGGAAGTATATGGAGGTTAGGTTGGGTCTTGACAAGGGCAAGTTTTGGAGTTAAGTAAAAGAAGTTTGAGTTCATTTTTTAAGTGTGATTGGGTAGGTGATTGTACGTATATCAAGGGGAAGTTTATTCCAAGCATGGGCAACATAGTATTTATATAGAAGTTTGCCTGCTGTTTTCTTGGGTTGGTAGTTGTCTAGTAATTGCTGGTTTGAGGTACAGAGGGTCTGAGTTGGAGAATAGATAGAGACAAAGGAAGAGAGAGCTGAACATGATAAATGTTTATAAAGAATGAAGTGTAACATTTAAAATTGTGATAGCAGTAGTTGTTGAGGGAGTTCAAGCCATTGGAGAGAGTTTAGGGCAAGGCAGTGATGTTCACTGTATGGGGAGTTAGTGATAAATATAGCTATCTTGTGGTAAGTTTGTTGAAGTTTATTCAAGATTGTGGCCTGAATGTTAGTAAGAATTGGGGCAGCATCCAGTGGGGAGGAGGAGTGCCTGAGCAAGGGAGAGTCTGGCATTAGGAGTTATTAATTTTTGGTTGCGATACAGTAAACCAAGATGTCCTTCTATTCCTATGTTTCAGTATTCTAGGTGTGGGATTTCCTTCCCTCAGGCGACTTGTACATCAGCTTCTATACAAAAGCTTCAGCTTGGCTGCTGTAGTGTGTGTGGGATGTCACATGTGGGGCCGTAAACCAGGGGCCTTAAATGTGACGTCTGCACGCACAATCCTCAGAACTTTTCAGCCGCAGATGACATTCGCATCATACGATAGCTTCTTCACAGATGTCTCATCTTAAAGATAAGTAGCCCATTGGGTTCAAATTTTCTTATTTTTGATGATTGTTTTAGCTAATGCTTGGTTGTTGTAGCCTTTAGCTGATGTCAGGAAAAAAAGGAAAGTGCCAGTGCAGGTGCCAGATACCCCATAAAGGACACCCATGACAGGTGTGTTTTTTGCTTTCTGACCACAGTGGCAATGTGTGGTGATCAAAAGAGAGGTTGCTGGCAACTTCTATTCCCAGATCTCGTGTTCTGTGTTCAGTGGACTACCATCAATGTGGTAATTCATGGGAATCTGTTTTTTTCCAAAGGGGACGACTACACATTATTTGGCATTGAGCTTAAGGCCATGGCTCTGACACCAGTCGGTCACAGTGAGGCCTTTCTGTAGCACGTCAACATCACTTGGGGAGTTAATAATAGCTCCCAACTTGCAATTGTCTGAAAACTTTGTCAGCCAGAGTCCCTTCATGTTGGCCTGGACTTCAGAGAAGTAGATACCAAACAGGAGAGGACCCAGGAAAGAACCCTGTGGGATTCCACTCATGACTAATTGGCAGTCTGACTTGGAGTCAGCTACTTTCACACTGTGGGTTCTATCTGTGAGCCAGTTTGCAACCCACCTAGTGATATAGGGGCTGATGCCAAGCTTAGTGAGTTTTTCTATGATTCCTGAGTGGGGAATGGTATCAAAAGCCTTGGCCATATGAAGGTAGGCTGTATGAACCACCTTGCCTTCATCCACAGCTCTGGTGACTGATTCAAAGTCGACCAGGCATGATCTACCATTCGCAAAACCAAACTGTCTCGGATCCAGAGTTTGTCGGTTCCCTATATCCTTGTTAGGTCCATGATGATGCATTCCATAGCTTTGCATATCAGATTCATCTGGCTAATTGGGCGATAGTTCCTAAGGTCTGTAGTCGCTTCTTCTCTGTGGAGAGGGATGACTGTAGCAGTGTGCCATTCAGCCGGGACAAAGCTTGAGGTGAGGCTGTGATTGAACAGGGCACACAGGTGAGGTGCCAGTTCACTCTGTAGTTCATGTAGAACACAATTGGGGATATTGTCATGTCCCATAGAAGCTGTATTCCTGGCCTTACACAGTGCTGTTTTAACCTGTGCAACAGTAATACTGGGTGCCTGGCAATCTGCTGGTATTGTGATTGGTCCTTTTTTTTTGGGGGGGGGTAAAGTTGGCTTAGGATGAATTTTGCATCAGAGGCTGCACCTTAACCTTCGCGCAAGAATACCAAGGTTCCTAGGCCTTCTCCGCTTGCCGCTCCGCTTCCCGACGCACCAACTGCCGATCTAGGGGTTGAGGTGCACTCAGAGGATCTGTTGACTGCAGCGACATTCCTCGAGGAAGCCATTTTGCAGCCGACACCCATCGAGGTCGAGGGGGAACCAGTTTGTGGTACCTCCAGCAGGAATCCAGACTTCAGATGTGCTAATCTCCAAACCCAACGCCAGGCCACTGTCTGCTTCCTCTCCAGCCAAAAAGAAGCAGAAAACTAAACATACCTCCTTTTCAGAAGTCACACTGGATTGGCAGGCCTTGTCTTCCTCTATCATGCAGGCCTTCATGGCCCTTAGGCCTTCAACCTCAGCCACTTCCACCCGCCTCTTTTGAGCCCCAGGCCTGTCTCTGCTTCTTCCCTCCCATCCATAACCCCTTAGGTCAGGGAATAAGAGCATGACTCTTCTTTCTCTTCGTCAGAGGAGTCCATTTCTTATGTTTCCCAGATTGCCTTCCCCCCCCCAGGAATATTACTCTCCGGATGAGGAATCTTTGAAGGGGGACTCTCCCCCTGAGGACATTACTTTTGGTGAGACCATCACCAAGTTGAACGATTACTTTAAATGGGACACTTCCCAAATGATTGAAACCCAAAAAAGGTACTTTGAACTGCTGCAAGTGGAATCACCCTCCCCTTCAGCAGTTCTCCCTGATGTTCTTCGTGTTTCACTATTTCAGTCATCACACTTCGGTTATCCTGCCAGGGGTAGCACTCAGTCGACCCGAATACCAGAGGCTTAATATTTCTGCATCGGTTGCTGTCATTCTAGGACTGACATCAGGTATCAGTAGTATAAAAACAGGCAGCCGATGCCATTACATCAGTCTTTCTTGCCGAGGAGTCTGAAGAAGCAGTTTGCATGAGTGCCGGTCGGACGCTACCGGAGTTTTCATTTCTGAAATTGAAGTTGAAGTCTTCTAAAGCTAAGTACCCCGTTGGGAATCCTTTTTTCTTGCTCTAACAGATGTCAGAAAAAGATTACAATTGTCTCGCCTGTGGAAAGCAAATACCACACCGAGATTTCCATTCTTACTGCATCACTTGTTTAAGCCCTGACCACGACGTCCCTCGCTGTCAGTTTTGTGCTTTCTTCAATGCCAGAACTGTATGTCTGGCCCTTATCATAGCTAAATACATTCGCTGTCCATCTCCTTATTCCGAAATGGCTTTGGTAAGCCATCCGTCTACCAATCTTACGGAAAAAACGTAAGGATAAAGACAGACTGCATAGGTCCAAAACTGCCACTGACACTTCCGTTAAGCTCTTTGCCAGTTCGCTGGTACTCAGTGAGGCACTTTCGCAGCCCCTGATGCCCGCTTCGATGGATTCGCAGGCTGCTACCGAGACTCGTTTGGAGTCAGGTATGCTGCGAGACTCTTCTTTGACTACAGAACCTGTGGATGTGTTTACCTTGGATGGGTCTGGAGCCGCTGTGCAGGCACTGGCTTCTGAGGAAGTTCTTCGCATTACCGATATTCGACGCAAACCAACGACTTCTTTCGCGTCTTCAGTTCTTTTAAAACTGCCAAGTTTCTAAGGCCCAGAGTTTGAACTACGCCAAAAAAAAATTACAACCCATCCTCAAGCGCCTGCTTCCTTGCCTCAATCTCAGATGCTTAAAATGGCAGAAGACATTATCATGCTGATTAGGGGAAGCCAGCCTACCCCTGCTAAAAGAAAAAGACGTCCCCAGCAGCTTTATCTGACCAAGAGTCCGACAAGATTAAGGTTTCTGATTATGAAGCCATGCTTTTATCTGCTTACGAGGATTCATATGCAGAGGAATCCATTCCTTCTGCCCCTCCTCCAGAGGATTTTTCTTTTGGTGAAACCCTACATACCTTAAGAGAGCATTTCCATTGGGAATGCCAGGATTATCCTCAGTCCAAAAAGAGACTCGGGGAGTTTTTAGATTTACCACAGCCAGACCCTTAGCTATTCCTCCTGTTCTGGATGTTGCGGATGATGTCTTTATGGAATCCATTCTAACTCCTGATACTCTACCTCCTGCTCTCAGAAAACCAGACAGGTACTACAGAGTCCCTGACTCACGCAAATTTCATTTAAAAAATCCTACTGCTGACCCCGCGGTCATCTCAGAAGGACCTAAAGGAATAAAACAACCACAGCTAAGAATCCCACCCCTTTTGACGGGGATTCCCGAGCTTTGCACATTTGGGGTAAAAATGTATACATCTCTGCAACTCTTGCCATTAGAGTATTACATTGTCAGTTCCACATGCTGAAATACCAGCAGTATACTGTGGAACTTATTAAACAAAAATGATCTACTTTCCCTGACAGTGATGAAAATAAAGAACTACAGGAGCTTATGCATTCTTCAAGCCAAGTTAGTAAGCATACATTGCAATGTGGGTTTGATTCCCTAGAAGCATTCTGCAGGGCAGCAGTCACAGGTTCTGTACTTAGAAGGCATGCTTGGCTTAAGGAACAGACCTTGCCAGGCCATGTCAAATCAAATTATTGGAGACACCACTGAATAAAGACGATCTGTTTGGCTCCAAAGCAGAAGAGGTTTTAAAAAAAATTGAAGAAAAGGTTAAGTCTATGCAGACAGTTAGACTTTTTGCAAGTCCAGCCTCCTAGATTCAGTAGACATTGCCCCTCAAAACATTGCTCTTTTCCAGCCCCCTCAAGGCCGCCTCAGACTAAAACTAGGCGAAGCAGACCCCACCCCCCCCACCCCCGACAGCAGTGAGTCTCAGGGTATGCAGAGATCTAAGCAATGGAGTTACCTCCACTTCTAAAACAGGGAGTGCTAAGCCATCCCCTTTTGGAAAGAATTCACAATGACTCCTCAACTCCACCACTCACCTCTGCCCATCCGCTTGTGCCCCTAGGAGGTAAACTTGCCTCCCATGCAAAAAACTGGGCCTCCATCACCCAACGATCGATGGGGCCTCAACATAGTGTCCCAGGGGTACAAATGTTACTTCCACACGCCAACTGCAAAAGGGTTCCCAGATCTTCCTCCAGACAGTGGGCACAGGCACAAAACCAAGTTCATTCCCTGCTCTCCATGAGGGCAATTCAGCCTGTTCCGGCAGAACAGACTGGCCAAAGGTTATATTCCAGACTTTTCCTGGTACCCAGAAAAGAGGGCATGTGGTGCCCAATCCAAGATCTATCCATTCTAAACACCTTCCCGGTGATACCAAAATTGAAAATGCTTACCCTACAACAGTTTCTCCCTATGCTGTCCAAAGACTTCTGCTTAGCCACCCTAGACCTAAAAGAGGCCTATCTGCACATCCCGATCAGAGACTCTTGCAGTAAATAGCTACGTTTCAGGGCAGGATCTATGAATTATCAGTTCTCTGCACTTCACTTTGGCTTATTCACTGCTCCCAGTGTTTTCACAAAATGCCTGTCTCCAGTCATTGCCTTTTGCAGACAAAAAAATATTCAGATTTACCCCTACTTGGACGACTGCCTGATTCAGGCAGACAGGAAAAGCTGTTGCAGCACCTGACATTTGTAAAGGACCTACTAACCTCCCCTGGGGTACACTATAAACGAAAAGAGATCCAAACTAGTTCCTAGTCAAAAAATTGCATTCCTGTGAGCAAGCCTGGACACAGTATCCCAGATGGCATTTCTTACTCCAGAAAAACAGGCCTGACAGGCTACTTCTCTCAACTGGCCACCAGAACCCAGTTATCTGCAAGGAAAATCCTCCAAGCTCTAGGGTTCATGGCCTCCTGCATTCTAATAATTCCATATGCCAGACTGCATATGAGGAAACTTCAGTGGTACTTAAAAAGCCTGTGGTGTCAACATTCTCAGGGCATGGAAACTATTATACCCTATGATACCTTGTCTAAGGAAAGATTTTCTTTGGTGGGCAGCAGAATGCAACCACAACAAGGGACTTCCCTTTTCACAACCCCACACTGCCCACACCCTTACCACAGACTCATCATACTATGCCTGGGGTGCACACCTGGACGGCAGGTATATTCAGGGCCACTGGAGCCCAAATCAAATTCATCTGCACAGCAACCAGAAAGAGATGCTAGGTGTTGAGCACACTCTGACAGCTTTCAGACCCCTACTCTCTCCGGACCCTGTACTAATCAAAACTGACAACACCGCAATGATGTGGTACCATCAACAAGCAGAGGGGAACACACACATGTTCGTGTTTCACTGTTGCAGTCATTACACTTGGGTTATCCTGCTGGCAGGCTACTCGCAGTCAGCCTGAATTCCAAAGTCCTGGTCCGGCGTCGGTTGCTGTCACCTCTTCCCTGAAGTCAGTGAGCCAGGGGTATAAAAGATGCAGCCGACACCATTTTCTTCAGTCTTTCTTGCTGCGTGGTGCCCGAAGCAAAAGCAGTTTGCAAGTGCCAGTCGGCAGACTCCTGAGATTTTTGAAATCGAATTTCAGATCTGGACTCTTCAATAAAGCTAAGTACCCCATTGGGAAAACTTTTTTTCTTGCTCCAGACCGATGTCAGAAAAAGTTAACAATTATATTTCTTGTGGGAAGCAAATACCTCATAAGGATTTTCATTCTTACTGTATTCCTTGCCTAGGCCCTGACCACGATGTTGTTAGCTGTCGGTTTTGTGCTAGCTTTAACCAATGCACTAAGCGTCGGTTCGATTTTGCTTTTCATTACTTTGGCCGAAGGTTTAATTATATAATGCCGTCGGAACAGCCGACGACCAGAGTTTATAAAAAGCGCAAGGAAAGAAAAAGGACAGGCATCCGAGGTCCAAAACTGACGAGGCCTCCGCTGGGCCAGTCGCTGGTTCTCAGTGTGGCACATTCGCAGCGCCTGATGCCCGCTACCTCAGAGCCGCAGGCCGCTTCCGACTCCCATGTGGAGACAGCTAGGCCTCTGGATACTCATGGTATTGGACAGTCGGAAACTATTCCCTCAGATTGGTCTGGAGCCGCTGAGCAGGCATTGGCTTCTGAGGGTGTTTTCAGACCTACACAGTTGTACATCAAGCCAACCTCAGCTTCCAAGGCAAAGTCTAAAACAGCTTTAGACAAAGAAACAAGTACAGCATTCTCCTGGACAGACTTCCATGCCTACGAAACAGATGCTTAAAATGGCCGAAGACCTAATTACTTTGATCAGGGTTTCCCATCCCGCTCCTGATAAGAGACCCTAGGCAAGACACAGAATATGATTCTTCTGATCAGGTTTCCATTTCCTCTGACTCCTCTTCAGAACAGGGATACTCTCTTCCTCCCTATGAGGATTCTGATGCTGAAGAATCTATTCCTTCAGCTTTTCCTCCTGAGGATTATTCTTTTGTGTAAACCCTGCATACCATGAGGGAGCATTTCCACTGGGAGAGCCAAGATTACTCAGAATCTAAGAAAAGGCTCAGAGACTTTCTTCTACTTCCTCAGCACAGACCTCTTGCTATTCCACCTCTTCTAGACATTGTAGATGGTGTATTTTCAGAGTCCGGCCTGTCTCCTGACTCCTTACCTCCTGCACCTGTTAAGCCAGACAGATACTACAGGGTTCCAGATTCTCATAAATTTCTATATAAAAACCCTGCTGCTGACCCAGAAACTATATCTCCGGGTCCCAAAGGGGTCAAGGCCTCTACTGCAAAAAACCCTGTCCCCTCGATTAGGGATTCTAGGGCACTGGACAGATGGGGGAAAAAAGTTTGCACTTCTGCTACCTTGGCTGTAAGGGCTTTAAATTGTCAGTTTCATATGCTTAAATATCAGCAATACTTAATGTCACTGCTAAAACAGAAAATGTTGACAAATTCTGAATGTTCTGACAACAAGGAAATACAGGATTTATTGCATGCAGCTGAACAAGTGGGAAAGCATACTTTGCAATGTGGTTTTGATTCACTGCAGGCCTCTTGTAGGGCCGCTGTTACAGGTTTTGTCATTAGAAGGCATGCCTGGTTAAAGGAACAGTATCTGCCTGATCATGTTAAAGCAAAATTATTGAATGCTCCATTACAGCATGATACTTTGTTTGGTGTTAAGACAGAAGAGGTGATGAAGAAAATGGAGGATAAAGCGAAATCTATGCAGACAGTAAAGGATTTCTTACAGGTACAACCACCCAAATTTAGCAGGAACTGGCCTTCTAAGAATTGGTCCTTTCCAGTGTCAGGCCACAGAGAGGCAGATACAGACGCCCTAGAGGCAGACAACAGCCCCAGGGCTCATACAGGCCCAAACAATGGGGTGCTTCTACCTCCAAAAGCGGAGAAGACAAATCACAGCCATATAGGAAACAGTCCCAATGATGTTCCTCTGACAGAGTCAAGCAATTATCTTTTGGCAGCATCCTTAGGGGGAAAGCTAGCAGTTTTTTCACAAAATTGGCACATGATCACCCAGGGACAAACTGGTTTTAAATAGTCTCTCAGGGCTACAGGTTCCACTTTCACACCCTTCCAAAGGCAAAAAGTATGCCAGACCTGCCACACAATCAATGGGCAGAGGCCCAAAAGCAAGTTTCATCTCTCATGGACACGAGGGCTATTCAGCCAGTACCACAACAAGAGCAGGGACAAGGATTTTACTCAAGACTTTTCTTAGTACCCAAAAAGGACAAGGCCTGGAGACCAATTTTGGACCTGTCTATTCTAAACACTTTTCTAGATATTCCAAAATTCAAAATGTTGACTCTGCAGCAGCTTCTACCCATGCTGGACAAGAAGGCTTGGCTTGTAACTTTGGACCTCAAAGAGGCATACCTGCATCTCCCAATCAGACAGTCTTGCAGAAGATACCTCAGCTATCATAGCTGGCTCAATGCACTACCAATTCTCTGCACTGCCCTTTGGCTTATCTACTGCACCCAGGGTCTTCACAAAATGCCTGGCACCAGTAATTGCATTTTGCAGACAAAGAGGAATTCAAATATATCCCTACTTGGACGACTGCCTTATTCAAGCAGAGAACCAAGACATTCTACTAAAGCATCTGGCTTTTGTAAAAAGATTAATAATTTGCCTAGGGTACACAGTAAACGAAAAGAAATCAAAACTAGTACCCTCTCAAGAGATAATATTCCTGTGTGCAAGCTTAAATACAACTGCCCATATAACTTATCTCATGCCAGACAAACATAGGGAACTGACTTCTTACTTCGAAAGCATGGCAACAAAGACCCAGTTATCTGCAAGAAAAATTCTGCAGGCTTTGGGCTTCATGGCATCCTGCATTCTACTAATTCCATATGCAAGACTGCATATGAGGAAGCTACAGTGGTATCTAAAAAGTGTTTGGACTCAACATTGCCACAGCCTGGAAACATTAATTACCCTCATTCCCTGCCTGCAACAGGAGTTTCAATGGTGGGCACAGGCCTGTCACCACAACAAGGGACAGCCATTCACTTTACTCACAGCCAGGCAGGCACTAACAACAGATGCATCAGATTATGCCTGGGGGACCCACATGGCAGGAAAATGTATTCAAGGCACATGGCCCACAAGCCAAAGGCATCTTCATATCAAAAAGTGATGCTAGCTGTACAAAATGCCCTGACAGCCTTCAAGGATCTTCTTCATCCAGGACAACTGCTGATAAAGATGGACAATACTACAGTCATGTGGTACATAAGCAGGGAGGCACACATTCTTACCCCCTCTGCAGACAAGCCATGATTTTGTGGAACACAGCATTGACTTATCAAGTACACCTGCAAGCACAATTCCTGCCAGGAAAGACAAATGCTCTGGCAGACGAACTAAGCAGAAAACTCATGGATCCTCACGAGTGGAAACTAGATCCACAAATCTTCAGCATGATAACAAGGAAATGGGGATGCCCAGACATAGATCTATTTGCCTCCCCTCACAACTGCCAACTACAGAGATTCTGCACAAGGACTTATCGCAAATAAGCATGGAAAGTGGATGCTCTGTCATTCAGCTGAAAAACCCTAACAGTATATGCCTTTCCTCCACTGCCTCTCCTCCCCAAGGTACTCCTAAAGGTCAGACAAGAGAAGCCAAAAATTATACTGATTGCCCTGGATTGGCCACGCCAGCACTGGTACCCAATCCTAAAGAGCTTGTCTCAAGGCCCAACCTGGACATTACCTCAAATTCCTCATTTACTGACCCAACAAAAAAATCAGATCCTGCACAGCCAACTCAGAACCCTAAATTTGACTGCATGGCGGATAATGTAACCATTCAGAACACACCTCTCTCTAAAACGGTTATGGATGTTATTTTGGAGGCCAGGAGGCCCAGCACCAGAAAATCTTATGCAGAAAAATGGAAGAGATTCTGTGCTTGGAACCAGGCACAAGGAACTGACACGCTTTTACCAAATATTCCTCAGATTTCACAATACCTAACTGCGATGCTGGACAAAGGCCTATCCTTCTCATCAATTAAGATTCATGCCTCTGCCTTTTCAGCTCATTACAATACGGACCCACCTATTTTTTCACATCCACTGCTAAGGCAGTACCTCAGAGGAGCCAAAAACATAAGGCCTCCAAGGAGAGCGTCAGTACCTGCATGGGACCTCAATTTTGTCTTGGAAAAGCTCGCACTGCTTCCTTCTGAGACAGCCAATACAGCTGAGATAAAGTTCTTATCATGGAAAACAGCTCTGCTCCTAGCAATAACTTCAGCAAGAAGAGTCTCAGAGTTGCAGGCATTAATGGCTGTGGAACCTTTCATTATTTTCCATCCGGACAGGGTTTCTCCAAGGACAAACCCAACATTTATGCCTAAGGTAGTGTCCAGTGTGGCTCTTAACCAAACCATTCATTTGCCTACCTTTTATCCAAACCCACAGAATAAAGGGGAGAGACTTCTGCATTCTTTGGACATACACAGTTATGCTTCTACTTGGACAAAACTGAAGCTTTCAGAAAGACTGAGCAACGTTTAGTGTCATATGCTGCAGGATCACAAGGAAAGGCTATTTCAAAATGGATAGGCCACTGCATTCGTTTCTGCTATTCACAACATGGCAAATCACTGCCTAAGGGCATTAGGCCACATTCAACCAGAGCAGCAGCCACCTCAGCAGCCTTCCTCAGAGTACCACCAACCAAGGAGATTTTGGAGGCTGCAACTTGGACTTCAGTGCACACTTTTACAAAGCACTACCACCTTCCTCTTTACTCTAAATCCAGAACAGGCTTTGCCACTGCAGTTCTGCAGGGCCTCATAGCCACTCCTAATTCTATTTAGGCCCAGCCTCCCAACCTCAGCTTTGGGATTCAGCCCAAGTGTAATGACTGCAACAGTGAAACACGATGAACATAGTACAGTTGTGTACCTACCATAAATGTAGATGTTAGAGTGTATTCTCTGTTGCAGTCCAGGTTACCCTCCCTCCATCCCCCTTTTTCATTGCTAGGACTTGTATATACTTCTCTATTCTATACAACCTATGTGGTATATTTGCTTGTAGATGAAGGTAATGATTGTTACTGCATGTTTTTTCATAAGCAGAATTTTTAGCCTACCTTTTTGGGGGCACCTGACATCTGGGGCAAGAAAAACTAAAGAAAATGGTGTCTGCTGCATCTTTTTATACCCCTAGCGCACTGACGTCAAGGAAGAGGCGACAGCAGCCGATGCCGGACAAGGACTTTGGAATTCAGGCCGACTGCGGGTAGCCTGCCAGCAGGGTAACCCAAGTGTAATGACTGCAACAGTGAATACACTCGAACATCTACATTTATGGTAGGTACACAACTGTACTTTTCCCACTCTGCAGGGTAGCCATGACCCTTTGGAACACAGCCTCAGCCATGCATATTCACCTGCTAACAAAATTCCTGCCAGGCAACTAAAACTCTGGCAGACAGCTTAAGCAGAAATCTCTTAGGCCCACACAAGTGGCATTTAAACCACAACACCTTCAACCTTGTGACCCAGAAATAGGGTACCCTGAAGGTGGACCTATTTGCCTCCCCCAACAACCACCAGCTCAGCAAATTCTGCACCAGGGAACCTCACAGCAAGGCCTGGAAAGTGGATGCCCTATCCTTGCAATGGGTAAACCTCTCAATCTATGCATTTCCCCCTCTACTTTTTCTTACAAGGGTATTACTCAAAATAAGGAGGAAAGACCAAGGGCAATCCTGATTGACCCAGACTGGCCACACCAACACTGGTACCCACTACTGTACAGTCTGTCATGGTTGCCTCCATGGCACCTCCTTCAGATTCAAACTCTCCTGACTCAGCAGGAGGGAGAGTTCTTGCATCCACAATTGTACATCCGGAACCTGGCAGCCTGGCTTATTCCTTGATCTCTCCTCCAGTGGCCAGCCTAAGCAAGCAGGTCCTGGACATTATTCTTGAAGCCAGGTGACCCAGCACTAGAAAATCCTTTGCTGACAAGTGGAAAAGATATTGTTCCTGGACACACTATAGGAGTTGAACCAGCACAGCCCTCCTTACCTCTCATCCTGGATTACCTAGCATACCTACTCTACAGGGGGCCTATCCTTCTCTTCCATTAAAAGCCATGCCTCTGCCATCTCTGCACATTACAGCACTGCGCCACCTCTCTTTTCACACCCTCTCATCAAGCAGTTCTTTAGAGGGGCTAACAACTTAAGGCCACCAAGAGCAGACACTACCCCTGCTTGGGACATTAACTTTGTTTTGGAAAAGCTAACGCTTACCCCCCTTTGAGCCTGAAGCTTCAGCAGAGTTAAAATTCCTCTCTTGGAAAACAGCCTTGCTTCTGGCCATCACTTCAGCTAGAAGAGTGTATGAGCTACAAGCAAGCATGGCTGTGGAACCCTTTATCTTTTTCCATGCTGACATGGTCTCCCTCAGGACTAACCCAACCATCATGCATAAAGTGGTGTCCAGTGTGGCTCTCAACCAATCTATTCATTTACCCACCTTTTTCCTAAACCTCAAAATAAGTGGGAAAGGATCCTGCACTTTTTAGATGTGCACAGACAGCTGAGTCTACCTGGATAGGACTAAGCCCTTTAGGAAATCTGACTAGTTACTAGTCAGCTTTGCACCAGGGGCAGAGGGCAAGGCCATATCAAAATAAACCTTCTTCAAATGGATAGCACACTGTATCCATTTCTTTTACAGTCACTGGGAAACCACCCCATCAGGGGCTCAGAACACATTTCACTAGGGCAACTTTAACTTCTGCAGCCTTTCTCAGAGGAGTCCCTACAAGTGACATCCTGGAAGCTGGAACTTTGAGTTATGTTCATACCTTCCCCAAGCATTACCACCTGCCTATCTTTTTCAAATCCAGGGCAGGCTTTGCAACCGCAGTCCTGCAGGGCATACTAGCCAGCCCCAACTCTTCTTGACTGCCTCCACCTGTTGTTCAGCGTTGGGAATCAACTCAAGTGTAATGACTGCAACAGTGAAACACGAAGAACATATTACAAGATGTTCTTCGTGTTTCACTGTTGCAGTCATTACGTTTGGGTTATCTGCTTGCAGTAGCCCTCAGTCAGCCTGATTAACAAAGTCTTGGGTCCTGCGTCAGTTGCTGTCCCTTCTTCCATGACGTCAAGCCGTCAGGAGTATGCAGCCGACACCATTACATCAGTCTTTCTTGCCGTGCCCAAAGCAGAAGCAGTTCGCAAGTGCCGGTCGGCCGACTCCTGAAATTTTCGTTTTCGAGTTTCAGAACCGAAGTCTTCAACTAAAGCTAAGTACCCCGTTGAGGAAACTTTCTTGCTCTTTACTCATGTCAGTAAAAGTTAATTGCATTACTTGTGGAAAGCAAATACCTCACAAAGATTTTCATTCGTACTATATTCCTTGCCTAGGCCCTGACCACGATGTACCTTGCTGTCGGTTTTGTACCTTATTTATTCAGTGCACTATCTGTCAGTATATTTTCGCTTGTAAATATTTTGGTTCTTGGTCCAGAAATGTCGTCGGTTAGCCATCCGACTACCGGGATTCTGAAAAAACGCAAAGATAAAGACAGAGACAGGCTGCCGAGGTCCAAAGCTGCCGATGACGCTTCTCCTAAGCCAGTCGCCAGTTCGCCGGTACTCAGTGAGGCACTTTCGCAGCCCCGATACCCGCTTCTATGAATTCGCAGGCCTCTACTGAGACCCATTCGGAGTCCGGTATGCCGCGAGATGCTTCAACTGTGGAGCATATAGATGTCTCTACCTTGGATGGGCCTGGAGCTGCTGTGCGGGCACCTGCTTCTGAGGGTGTATTCAAGCCTGCGGACTTGCATATTAAACCGACACCTCCTTCCTCATTTAGGCCAAAATCTCAAACCTTGCCTAAGAAACTGACGCTCAGGCTGCATGCTCAGGCCTCTATGCCTAAAAAACAAATAAGAATAGCTGAAGATCTTATAACTCTAATCAAGGGAAACCAACCTCCCCCTTCTAAGAGACCTAGGACTGAAGTTGTTCATGAATCTTTTGAACAGGATTCTGATTTTTCTGATTCTTCTGATGATCTGGATTTGCCCTTATCTACTTATGAGGATTCTGATGCAGAGGACTCTATTCCCTCTGCTTCCCCTCCAGAGGAGTTTTCTTTTGGTGAGACCTTACATACTCTAAGGGAGCATTTCCACTTGGAAAGCCAGGATTTTTCTGATTCAGAAAAGAGGCTTAGGGATTTCTTACTCCTGCCTCAGCATAGGTCTTTAGCTATACCTCCTGTACTAGATAGACATTGTTGATGCCTTTTCAGAAACTAGTTTGGCCCCTGATTCTTTGCCTCCTGCTCCCGGAAAACCTGACAGATATTACAGGGTTCCTGATTCTCACAAGTTCCTTTATAAAAATCCTATTGCGGACCCAGAGACTATTTCACATGGACCCAAGGGCATTAAGGCTTCTACTGCTAAAAATCCTACCCCCTCTGATAGAGACTCCAGGGCGCTGGATAGATGGGGTAAGAAAGTTTACACTTCTGCAACCTTGGCCATTAGGGCTTTAAACTGCCAGTTTCAAATGTTAAAGCATCAACGACATGTAATTGGATTGCTTAAACAGAAAATTATGTTAATTCCTGACTGTGCTGAAAATAAATAATTGCAGGATTTGTTGCATTCTGCTGAAGAGGTTGGAAAACGTACTTTGCAATGTGAATTTCATTCATTAGAGGCCTCTTGCAGGGCTGCTGTTACTGGGTCTGTGCTCAGAAGCCATGCTTGGCTTAAGGAGCAAGGTATGTCTGATCATGTTAAAGCTAAATTGTTGGATGCTCCCTTAAATCAGGACCGCCTGTTTGGCAACAAGGCTGAGGTAGTTCTTAAGATGGAAGATAAAGCTAAATCTATGCAAACTGTTAAAGATTTCTTCCAAGTTCAGCCTCCTAGATTTAGTAGACACTGGCCCTCTAAAAATTGGTTATTTCCAGCCCCCCTACCAGGTCTTCTCAAGCCAAACCCAGACACAGCAGAAACCCCAGGTTTCAGTCCCAAGGGACACACAAGACTAGGCAGTGAGGGGTTTCCGCACCAAAACTTGGGAGTAGTAAGACTCCCCTATGGAAAACTATCTCAATGACTTGCTTTTAAAACTTCCAAGCACTTCCTAACTGAATGCTCCTTTAGGCGGAAAGATTGGTTTGCAGGCCTAAAACTGGGAACCCATTACCCAGGACAAATGGGTTTTAAACAGTGTCCCAAGAATACAGATTTCTTTTCCACACGTTACCAACACCAAGCGGGTGGCCAGATCTACCCCCAAATCAGTGGGCAGAGGCCCAAAATCAAGTATACTCTCTCTTAAACATGGGGAATATTCATTTGGTACCAGAAGAGGAAAAGGGATGAGGTTTCTGTTCTAGACTTTTCCTGGTACCCAGAAAAGGCAATACATGGTGGCCTATCCTGGACCTTTCTATTCTAAACACCTTTCTAGTGATTCCAAAATTCAAAATGCTGACTCTTCACCAGCTGCTTCCTGTGCTAAGCATAATGCATGGTTGGCAACACTAGACTTAAAAGAAGCATACCTGCACATCCCCATCCGGGAGTCTTGCAGAAGATACCTACGCTTCAAAGCAGGCTACATGCACTATCAGTTCTCTGCACTGCCCTTTGGCTTATCTATTGTGCCCAGGGTATTCACTGAGTGCCTAGCTCCAGTGATTGCATTTTGCAGGCAAAGAAATATTCAAATATACTCATACCTGGACAATTGTCTAATTTAGGCAGAAAGCAAGGACATTCTTTTGAATCGTCTGGCCTTCAAAGGGTACTGACTTGTCTGGGGTTCACCATAAACGAAAAGAAATCCCAGCTGGTACCCTGCCAACAAATTATATTCCTGGGAGCAAGCTTGAATACAACTTCCCAGATGGCTTTCCTCATGCCAGAGAAACGGATTAATTTGACAACTTACTTCAAACAAGTGACCACAAAAACCCAGCTCTCTGCAAGGCAAATACTGTAAGCCTTGGGGTTCATGACCTGATTTATTCTAATTCCATATGCAAGGATGCATGAGAAAACTACAATGGTGTCTCAAAAGCCTATGGTGTCAACATTCACAGAATCTGGAAACAAGGATTCCTATCATACTTTGCCTTACACCTAGAGTTCCTTTGGTGGACAGAGGCCTGCCACCAAAACAGGGGACTACCATTCACATTACCCCCTGCCGCGCAAATCTTAAATGCATTAGACTATGTATGGGGGGCTCACCTGACAGGGAAGTGCATTCAGGTCAAATGGAGCCCAAGTCAAATGCACCTGCACATAAATCAAAAGGAAATGTTAGCTGTACAGAATGCTCTGACAGCCTTCAAGGACCACATTCTTAGAGGACAACTAATGGTAAAGATGGACAATGCCACTGTCATGTGGTACATAAACAAGCAGGGGGGGTACACATTCTTACCCCCTCTGCAGACTAGCCATGGCATTGTGGAACACAGCCTGGAGCTACCAAGTGAAATCTACAAGCTCAGTTCCTGCCAGGAAAACTAAATACACTGGCAGACGGACTAAGCAGAAACCTCATGGACCCAGACGAGTGGGAACTGGAACCAAGGATTTTCAACATGTTGACAAGCAAATGGGGGAGCCCAGATATAGACCTGTTTGCCTCCCCCGAGAACCATCAACTGGACAAATTTTGCACAAGGATTCCCCACAAGCTAGCTTGTAAAGTGGATGCTCTGTCCTTCAGCTAAAAAAACCTATCTGTTTATACCTTTCCTCCTCTGCCTCTGCTCTCTAAGGTACTACTAAAGATCAAAGAGGACAAGCCAAGGACAATTTTAACTGCAACAGACTGGCCTCGCCGACACTGGTACCCACTCTTGCGCAGTGTGTCGTTCTTGGCTCCATGGCACCTGCCTCAGATTCCTTCCCTGTTGTCTCAGCAGGAGAGCCGGAATCTGCACCCTCAGCTGCGAACCCTGAACCTAGCAGCCTGGCTAATTACCTAATCTCTCCTTCACCATCCCTCAGTAAGTCAGTGATGGATATTATTTTAGAGGCAAGGAGGCCTAGTACTAGAAAATCTTAGGCTGCAAAATGGAAAAGATTCTGTGCCTGGAATCAATCTCAAGGAATGAACGCAGCAGTGCCCAATTTACCTCAGATTCTACAATACTTGACTGAGATGCTTCATAAGGGCTTGTCTTTTTCCTCCATCATGCCTCAGCCATTTCAGTTCACTATAGCACAGAGCCTCCCTTCTTCTCTCACTCACTGCTCAAGCAGTTCCTCAGAGGGGCCAAAAATTTAAGGTCACCCGGGAGAGCTCCAACTCCGGCCTGGGATCTTAACTTTGTCTTGGAGAAACTCGCTCTTCCTCCTTTCGAGCCAGCTGCTACTGCAGATTTAAAATTTCTTTCCTGGAAAACCGCTTTGCTTTTAGCAATCACTTCTGCAAGATGCATCTAAATTATAGGCCCTTATGGCAGTGGAACCTTTCATCATCTTTCATGCGGACAGGGTGTCCCTCAGAACCAGTCCCTCCTTCATGCCCAAGGTGGTTTCCAGTGTGGCTCTTAATCAGGCCATTCATTTGCCTACCTTCTTTCCTAACCCACAGAACAAAGGGGAAACGGATACTGCACTCTTTAGATGTGCACGGACAACTTGGATTCTACTTGGGCAGGACTAAATCTCAAAGGAAATCTGAACAACTGCTGGTGGTATTTTCTGCAGGGACAGAGGGGAAAGCTATTTCAAAACAAACCATTTCAAAATAGATAAGCCACTGCATTCATTTCTGCTATAAGCACCATGGAAAACCTATCAAACAGGGCATCAGACCCCATTCAACCAGGGCTGCATCTACCTCTACAGTTTTTCTCAGGGGCATCCCTACTAGGGACATCCTAGAAGCTGCTACCTAGAGTTCTTTACGTACTTTCACCAAGCATTATCATTTGCCAGTTTTCTCTAAATCCAGAGCTGGTTTTGTCACTGCAGTCTTGCAGGGCCTTATAGCTGGTCCTAATTCTATTTAAATTCCTCCTCCCAACCTTAGCTTTGGGAGTCTACCCAAATGTAATGACTGCAACAGTGAAATGTGAAGAACGTAGTACAGTTGTGTACATTTACCATAAATGTAGATGTTAAGAGTGTATTCAGTGTTGCAGTCCTGGTTACCCTCCCTCCAGCCCCCTTTCTTCTTTTGGCTATACCTCTACTCATTTACTATGCTCTACAAGCTTTTTGGTGTATTTGCTTTTTTGTTGGAGGTATATCCTTGTATTTATAGATTTAATTGTTTCCCATTGGGGGGGCACCTGACATCTGGGGCAAGAAAAGCTGATGTAATGGCGTCTGCTGCATGTTTTATACCCCTGACTACCTGACGTCATGGAAGAAGGGACAGCAACCGACACAGGACCCAAGACTTTATTAATCAGGCCGACTGTGGGCTACTGCAAGCAGATAACCCAAATGTAATGACTGCAACAGTGAATACACACTAACATCTACATTTATGGTAAGTGTACACAACTGTATTTTGTGTGCACGTACCATAAATGTAGCTGTTCGAATGTATTCACTGTTGCAGTCCTGGTTTCCTTCCCTCCAGCCCCCTGGCTTTCTCTATCTTTCTACCTCTATCTCTCTATGGCCATTCCTAATGGCATTGGTAATTACTTTTTACTGGTGGTGTTCCCCACCATATACTAGCTCCCTATTTGGGGGCTCCTGACATTTGGGGCAAGAAAAACTGATGTAATGGCGTCTGCTGCATGTTTTTATACCACTGATGACCTGACGTCAGTCCTGGAGCAACAGCAACTGACGCTGAATTACTAAGCCTCTGGTATTCAGGCCACATGAGGGCTACCCCTGGCAGGATAACCGAAGTGTAATGACTGCAGCATTGAATGCACTCGAGCATCTACATTTATGGTAAGTTTACACAACTGTACTTCTCGCTTAGTCCTCTGACTCCGGTATGGCTTCGGTAAGCCATCCGACAGCAGATCTTCCGAAAAAACGTTAAAATAAAGACAGAGACAGCCCGCATAGATCCAGACCTACCAATGACTCTTCCGTTATGCTAGTAGTCAGTTCCCCGGTCCTCAGTGAGGTGCTTTCGCAGCCCCTGATGCCCACCTCTGTGGATTCGCAGGTTGCTACCGAGACCCTTTTGGAGTGTGGTATGCCACAAAACTCTTCTATTGGTCGTCTCTACCTTGGATGGGTCCGTAGCCACTGAGCAGGCACTGGCTTCTGAGGAAGTTCATCGCACTACTGATTTTCGACACAAACCGACTTCTTTCATGACTACCGTTCTTTTGAAAACGACCGAGTTTCTCAGGCCCAGGGTACGAACCACACCCAAGAAACCGAAGACCCAATCTCAGGCACCTTCTTCCTTGACTCAGTCTCAAATGCTTAAAATGGTGGAAGACCTTATCATGCTGAGCAGGGGAAGCCAAGCTTCCCCCTCCAAAAGGAAGAGATCTGTCCCCTGTAGTTTTGTCTGAACGAGAATCAGATGAGACTGATGCATCTGAATATGAAGACATGCAACCCTTCTCTACTTATAAGGATTCTGATGCAGAAGATTCCATCCCTTCAGCCTCTCTCCCAGAGATTTTTTTCTTTGGAGAAAACCCTTCATACCTTGAGAGCATTTCCAATGGAAGAGTCAAGACTACCCTCATTCTAAAAAGAGACTCTGGGAATTATTAGATCTTTCACAGCACAGACCCTTGGCCATCCCCCAGTCCAGGATGTTGTGGAGAACGTTTTCCTGGAATCCAACTTGACCCCTGATACCCTCCCTCGTGAAACCCAGAAAACCAGACCGATACTGTAAAGTCCAACTCGCACAAAACGTTCTTTTTAAAAATTTTACTGCTGACCCTGAGGTAATTTCTCAAGGGAGTAAAGGCGTTAAAACAACATCTGCTAAGAATCTCTCCCCTTCAGATAGGGATTCCCAAGCAGTAGACAGATGGGGTAAAAAAGTATAGACCTCAGCTACTCTTGCTATCGGGGCACTAAATTGTCAGTTCCATATGCTAAAATTTCAGCAACATACCCTGGAACTCAAACAAAAAATGTCTTCCTTTCCTGCTTGTGCAGAATCTAGAGTTTCAAGAGTTAATGCATTCTGCAAGTCAAGTAACTAAACACACCTTGCACTGTGGTTTTGATGCCCTAGAAGCTTCTTGCAGTGCAGCAGTCACTGGATCTGTCATTAGAAGGCATGCATGGCTTAAGGAACAGCCCCTGCTTGACCATGTCAAATCTAAATTGTTGGATGCTCCCTTGCACAAAGACAACTTATTTGGCACTAAGGCAGAAGAGGTCGTGAAAAAGGTGGAAGAAAAAGCAAAATCTATACAGACAGTTAAGGATTTTTTACAGGTCCAGCCACCCAGGTTCAACAGGCATTGTCACACCAAGCACTGGTCCTTCGTGCTCCCACTAAGCCAGTCCAGGCCCCGGGGGAACTAGACCCCCCCCCCAGACAGCAGCCGCAAGGAATGCAGAGATATAAGCAGTGGACTACCTCCACTTCAAAACCAGGGAGTTCTAAGCTACCCCTTATGGTAAGAACTCACAATGGCTCACCTCCCCCTCCCCCGCATCCTCCCTCTGCCCACCTTCACTTACCCCTAGGAGGAAATCTCTCCTTTCACGCAAGCACCTGGGCCATCATTACCAACGACCACTGGGTTCTCAAGATAGTGTCTCGGGGATACAAATTTACTTCCACACCCTTCTATCCTCAAAAGGGGATCCCCGATCTACCTGCAAGTCCGTGGGCAGAGACTCAAAAGCAAATCCTTTGCCTGCTTTCTATGAGGACATTAGAGCATGTTCCTGCAGAACAGATAGGCCAAGGTTTCTACTCCAGACTTTTTCAGGTGCCCAGAAAAGAGGGCCCCTGTCACCCCTTCCTCGATCTATCCATTCTAAACACTTTCCTGGTGATCCCAAAATTCAAAATGTTCACCCTCCAGCAGCTGCTACCTATGCTCTCCAAGGACACTTGGCTATCCAACCTAGATCTAAACGAGGCCTACCTCCACATTCCTATCAGGGAATCATGCAGGAAATATCTCCGTTTCAGGGTAGGATCTCAACACTTTCAGTTCTCTGTGCTTCCCTTTGGCTTATGTACTGCTCCCAGAGTTTTCACAAAATGTCTGGCTCTGGCCATTTGCAGACAAAGGAATATCCAGATTTACCTATACTTAGAGACTTCCTTATTCAGGCAGACAGCCAGGAAAAGCTGCTCAAGTACCTGGCCTTTGTAAAGACCCTACTAACCTCCCTAGGGTGCACAGTCAATGAAACGAAATCCAAACAGGTGCCCAGCCAAAGTATTATCTTCATGGGAGCAAGCCTGAACACAGCATCCCAGATGGCATTCCTTACACCAGAAAAACACATTTTCTTGACAGCCTACTTCTCTCAACTAGCCACTAGACCCCAGTTATATGCAAGAAAGGTCCTGCAAGCTGTGGGGTTCATGGCATCTTGCATACTACTCATTCCATATGCCAGACTGCATATGAGGAAACTTCAGTGGTAACTAAAAAGCCTTTGGTGTCAACACTCTCAAGACCTGGAAACTCTCATACTTCTAATCCCTTGCCTCAGAAAAGATTTTCTTTGGTGGGCAACAGCATGCTCCCACAACAAGGGACTACCTTTCTCACCACACCCCGCCACTCGGACCCTCACCACAGCCGCATCAGACTATGCTTGGGGTGATATCTCTGCTCATTTCTCCTCTGAGCAACCCCTTTTCCTCACACCCTTTGATCAAACAGTTCCTATGAGGGGCTAGCAACTTTAGGCCACCCAGAAGAGCACCAACCCCTTAACTTTTTGTTGGAAAAGCTCACCGTACCCCCTTTTAAACTAGCTTCTTCTGCAGAGCTAAAATTTCTCTCCTGGAAGATAGCTTTCCTTCTGGCCATCACTTCAGCCAGAAGAGTCTCAGAGCTGCAAGCGCTCATGGCTGTGGAACCCTTCATCATCTTCCATGCTGACAGGGTATCCCTCAGAACTACCCCATCCTTCATGACCAGGGTGGTGTCCATTGTGGCTCTCAACCAGTCCATTCATTTGCCCACCTTTTTTCCTAATTCCCCAGAACAAGGGGAAAAGGATCCTGCACTCTCTAGATGTGCACAGACAGCTCAGATTCTATCTAGACAGGACTAAACCCTTCGGAAAGTCTGATCAATTGCTGATTAGTTTTGCTACAGGTTGAGAAGGCAAAGCCATCTCCAAGCAAACCATTTCCAAATGGATAGCACACTGCATCCATTTCTGCTACAAACAACATGGAAAGCCTCCCCCCAAGGGTGTCAGAAGTCACTCCACCAGAGTAGCGTCCACCTCTGCAGCTTTCCTCAGGAGTCCCCACCAGGGCCATGTTGGAGGCTGCCTCCTGGACATCTGTTCACACTTTTACCTAACATTACCACCTGCCTCTCTTCTCAAAATCCAGGGCAAGGTTTGCCTCTGAAGTCTTGAAGGGCATCCTAGACAGCCTCCACTCATTTCCTCAGCTTTGGGAATCGACCCAAATGTGATGACTGCAACAGTGAAACACGAAGAACATAGTACAGTTGTGTACCTACCATAAATGTAGATGTTCGAGTGTATTCACTGTTGCAGTCCTGGTTTCCCTCCCTCCATCCCCCTTCCTTCTCTTTCCGTACAATGGGCATATTGGTATTTACATTCTACTGGTGGGGTTCTTCCACCATAACCTGGCTTCTACTTGGGGGCTACTGACAGGTTAGGGTAAGAAAAACTGATGTAATGATGTCGGCTGCCTTACTTTATACTACTGACCACTTGACGTCAGTCCTGAAGTGACAGCAACAGATGCAGAAATACTAAGCCTCTGGTATTTGGGCCTGCCGAGGGCTACCCTGGCAGGTATAACCCAAATGTGATGACTGCAACAGTGAATACACTCCCAACATCTATATTTATGGTAAGTGTACACTACTTTCTGCTTACTTGGATGCTTTCAATGCAGTCTCTAAGGCCCCTGACTCCCAGCCTCCGGCCCCTAAGCGTCCTGACTGTTTCTATAAAGTACCAGAGGACCACAAATTCTTAGTTAAGCCACCCTTGGCAGGACCCAGCTGTTAGTGCCACCACGGCAGGCAAGCAATCTGGACTGCTGCCCTCTGCCTCCCTACTTCCCACTGACAAAGACCGTAAGTACATGAATAGGATGGGGAAGAAGGTGTCCACTTCTACTTTGGCTTTCAGAGCCATACATTTTCAGACCCACATGACCAAGTATGCATTAGACTTGGTCTCTCAAGCCTTCTACATGCTGGCTTTGTTGCCTGACAGTCCCAGCAAGACCAACATCTCATCCAAACTTTCCTTGGCCCAACAGGTAGCCAGGGACACCATAAGGTGCAGCTACGATGCTGCAGAAGCATCCTCCAGGTCTGCAGCATCTGCTTCATCCCTCAGGAGGTACTCATGGCTAAGACTCCATAACTTCCCCGAGGTTTTCAAGGCTAAAGTCCTGGACACCCCTCTGGACCACACTGTGCTCTTCAGAAAACAGTCCGCTGACCTTTTTAAAAATCTACAAGAAAAAAGCAAAGAACTCCAGGACATTAAGCACCTGCTGGTGTCACCCATACCCAAGTATTATAGGAACTTCCCTGCTAAAGCCACCTTTTTAAGACGTACTACACAGCCCTCCTCTTCCAGGTCCAGGAGAGGGGCCAGAAGACCAACTGACTCCAGATCCTCTGCGCCACCACAGCAACCCAAACAGCCCTTTCAGGGCAGAGGAGGCCCCAGTAATGCATGACTGCCTTGCCCACCTCCCCCTCTCAGCCCGGCTCCCCCCCCCTTTTGGCAATCCATCACTTCAGACCAGTGGGTCTTGACCATTATCCAAAAAGGGTACTTCCTATCCTGGAAAGAGAAGCCACCCAGAAGAGGCATCCCTTCCCTCCTCAAAAACCAGGCCCATCTCATGCCACAAGTTCTGGCAGATCTTGTACAGCTGGGCACCATAGAGCCTGTTCCTCCAGGACAAGAAGGAAAAAGGGTTTTACTCCCATCTCTTCCTGGTCCCCAAAAAAGATGGCCCCTGAAGACGCATTTTAGATCTGTCCCATCTAAATCTGCTTCAGGTACCCTCCTTCAAAATGCTGTCTTCCCCCCACTTTGCTGCCTCTCATTCCAGCCAAGGCCTTTATGGTCACCCTAGACCTAAAGGAAGCCTACCTGCACATATCCATCAGGAGTTCCCCACAGACAATTCCTGCATTTCTCTGACCCTTTCTCTCATTTCCCGTTTACTGCCTTTCCCTTTTGTTTATCCACTGCTCCCAAGGTCTTTACAAAGTGGCCTAGCCCCAGCCATTGCCTTCTGCAGAACTGAAGGGATACAAATGTACCCTTATCTGGATGACATCCTGATTCTGGCAGAGTCCAGGGATGCTCTATTAAAGCATCTACATTTCACCATGTCCCTTCTGCAGAACCTAGGATTCACTATCAACCTCCCCAAATCCTCTCTGATCCCAAGCCAGGACAAAATTTTCCTAGGCTGAAGAATCGAAACAGACACAATGAAGGCCTTTCTCCCACAGGACAAGGTTCTTTCTTTGACTTCCCATGTCCAGGAAGCCCTACTATCCCAAAAGATGACGGCAAGGCAATTTCTTTGTCTCCTGGTTTAATGGCAGCGACCATCCCCATGCTACCACTGGCAAGAATGCACATGCGCAAGTTAGTGATTCCTGAAGAACACCTGGTCCCAACACCTACATTCCCTAGATCAGGCCATCCCCCCTCCTTCCCTGTCTGAAAACCGAAGTCAGCTAGTGGATCCAGTAAGTGCAACTGAACCCAGTGCTCCCACTACAACCCCCCCCCCATACCAACCCAAGTAATGCATACAGATGCCTTAGATTCAAGTTGGGGAGCAGCTCTGGCCTCTTACAGGATTCCAGAAAAGTGGCATCCCTCTCCAGGACAAACACATCAATATCTGGGAAATTACAGCAGTCTTCTTAGATTTAAAGGCCTCCACCCCTCTTCTGGTACCAGGGGTGCTCCAGATTGTCAGCGACAACACCACTGTGATTTGGTACCTCAACAAGCAGGGAGGAACAAAGGCCTATCAGATGTGTGCAGACTATCCCTGCTGATATGGGACTTAGCCTCTCGTCTCAACTTAATCCTGCAGGCAGCCTACATACCCTCACAGGACAACCACCAAGCAGATCTCTTGAGCAGGACCTCCTCGCCTCAGCATGAATGGATGCTGAACAGGGAGGTCTTCTTAGACATGGTTCTATTTGTGGAGCACCCCACTGGTGGACTTTGTGCCTCCCCCCCAGAACAGGCAGCTGCAGAACTTGTTCTCATAAACCCACTCCCCTCTAGCATGGAGAGTGGACGTTTTCAGCATCTCTTGGAAGGGGAAGATCCTTTATGCCTTCCCCCCATTCCCACTGATCAGAAAGTCCTCCTGAAAATTCATAAGGGCAAACCAAAAATCTTGTTAGTGACTCCCTAATGACCAAGACAGCACTGGTTCCTCCTATTTCACAAACAAGCCAAAGGCAGTCACTTCATTGCCCTACAAGGTGGACCCATTGTTACAAGACAAAGGAACTCTACTCCCACAGGTACAAATGTCTCTGACTCTGTGGGTGATCAACTTTTGATTCCTTTCATACACAACTACTCAGAGGATGTGCTTTCATTCCTAAGGGAGGCAAGGAAACCTACCACCAGAAAATCTTACCTGGCTAAATGGGAAAGATTTGCAAAATGGTATCTGCAAAAGGTAAGGGACCTTAGCTCTGCCGAGGTTCTCCTGGTTCTGAACTACTTGTCAGTTGATAAAAGGTGACTTTTCTTATTCTGTAAAAGTATACCTTTCGGCCATATCAGCCTGCCTGCCACTGGAATGCCCCTTTGCTTGCCAGGCTCGGCATAATGCTCTTCCTGAAAGGGGTCTTGCACACGAGACCACCTAGGAAACCTATCCCCCTGCCTTGGGACCTTAGCTACATCTTAGAGAAATTAACCCAACATCCCTTTGAACCGGCTGGGCATTCTTCCTTACAGATGTGTACTTGGAAGATGGTCCTGCTGGTGGCCATCACATCAGCCAGAAGACTGTCAGAATTGCAGGCCTTAATGGCCTGTCCCGCCTACATTGTCTTCCACAAATACAGGGTGTCCCTGCGAACCAACCCCTCCTTTTATGCCTAAGGTGGTCAATGACCTGTCTCGTAATCAATTTATTCATCTTCCCACCTTTTTCCCCTCACCCAGTAACAAAGGGGAGAGGAATACTGCACTCCCTTGATGTGCACAGACAACTTAGGTTTTACCTAGACAAGACCAAGACCATCAGGAAGACTAACCAGTTCTTTGTCTCCTTCCATGCCAGAGCCCTGGGCAAGGCAGTCTCCAAGCAAACCATCGCTTGCTGGATCAGGAAAGCTATTTGCTTCTGCTACTCCCACCATGAAAAGGAACACCTGGGGGGAATCAAGGCCCATTCCACTAGAGCTGTGGCCACCTCAAGGACCTTCTTGAAGGGCCTAGACATAGCATTCATTTTGGAAGCAGCCACTTGGGCCACTATCCACACCTTCAAGAATTACAAACTGGACCAAGTTTCCTGAGCTAGGACAGGATTCGCCAGGGCTATCCTGCAGGGTCTTATAGAACACCCTTCATCCGCATAAGCTGTGGCACGCTCCCACACCTAGAGTACTGCAACATAGGAATAGAAGGACATAGAATAGTTGTGTAAAATCTTACCATAGCCATAGATGTCCTTCTCTTCCATGTGCAGTATTCCTTCCCACCCACCAGTCCCCCACAGGTCCTATTCCTTATCTGTACTATCTACATTACAGAAGGATTCCAAGTCACATACCTGGAAACAACTGGCATTCCTCCTGCTGGGCCTTATTCTCTGCCTGCTGGCCTTCAAGTTCTGAGGATTGTGCGTGCAGACATCACATTTAAGACCCTTGGTTTATGGCCCCATGTGTGACATCCCACGTGCACTGCAACAGCCAAGCTGAAGCTTTTGTATAGAAGCCAATGTACGAGTCGCCTGAGGGCAGGAATTCCCACACCTAGAATACTGCAACATGGAAGAGAAGGACATCTATGGTTATGGTAAGATTTTACACGACTATTCTTTTTTACTGTTACTTTGCTTTATTTTCATACTTTGATTGGAAAATATTGCAGAACTTGAACTTTTCAGCATTTATACTTTAATATGTGTGACTCTGTTGTGTGTTTTTAATACAGGATTGCAATTTTACCACAAATTTGAATGTACTGTGGAGATTTTACTCATAAGAAAATAGTTTAGATAGTTAAGTGTTACTTTTTAGCAGTTTAACATTATTAAAGTATGCTGAGTGATTTTTTTAACACTGGTTTGTAACATTGGTTGCTTTGATATTTGGACTTTGTTCACTGGAAATTAACTTCTGTCAGTTGTAAAATTCTGAAACTATTTTAAACTTTTTTTTGTGGTAATAGCACAGTTTGTTAGAGTGTAGTTGTGTGGGGACATACTTGTTCATAGGTAGGTACTAGGCTATCTGCCCGAGGGCATTTATAAGCCTAGCCAAAGTGTGTCTGCTTTCGCCGCCCCATTGATTAATTAACTGAGCCTCTGTCAAGCAGAGCCAATGAAGTGATCCCAGGGGTGTATTTTCTGTTACCCATCCACTCATCAAGGATCTTCTTCGTCTCCCATTGCTGCAGTCCTTACATATGGGTATTCCGCTGTCCACAATCAGCCCGAATACCAAAGGGCTAGAACACCGTGCCCGAATACAAAGGGCTAGAACGGCGTGCGTCATGGTAGCCTTGTCATCGGCGTGCCAGTACAAATGCGCATGACCGACGCCATAACCTCAGCCTTTCTTGCCGCGTGGTCCTTAGCAGAAGCAGCATTTGCAAGTGCCGTTCGGCGTTCTGGAATTGTCGGTTTTCGAGTGACAGACCGGAAACCAAATTGGGCTAAGTACCCGTTGGGGACACTTTTGTCTTTTCTTGCCTCAGTATTGACGGATGTCAGAAAAGTTAATAACTGTATTTCTTGTGGGAAACAGATTCCTCATAGGGATTACCATTCACTCTGCATTCCTTGTTTGGGGCCTGAGCACGGCGTTGTTGGGTGTCGCTTTTGTGCTACTTTTAACAAGCGTGCTATTAAGCGTTGGTTGGACTGTGCTAGGCTGGTGTTTGGTAAGCGTTGTAATTACAACATGCCGTCGGATTCTCTGGCGCCTGGTTCTTCTAAGCAAAGAAGTCTTTGCGGTCCAAACAGGATGAGTCGTCCACTCCGGACGCCAGTTCTGTAGAACCACTGACTACTTCAGCGGCTCCTTCTGAAAGTTTACCTGAGTCTCAAGGGCCTTTGTTACTACAGGAAGTGGCTTCTCCTGTGTTAGGCCAGGCTGAGGGTGCTTCTCTGATGTCAGTGGTTCCCTCACCTCATAGGGTAGTTAGGCCTCCTCCTTCTCAAAGCAAAGCCCTTTCTAAGTCTAAGTCTGCCCCTGCTGTGCTAGTCCCCAGGGTCCAGCTCCTAGGAAGCACATGTTAAAGATGGCTGAAGATTTGATTACTTTAATTAGGGGTTCTATGCCCCCCCGAAGAGGCCCAGGGTAGAGACAGAGTTGGAGGGTTTGGTTCAGTCTTCCAATGAGTCAGACTCCTCTGTAGAAGAACTTCAGGATTTCCCTCCCTATTCTGATTCGGAGGCTGAGGACACTACTCCCTCTGCCCCCTCCAGAAGATTTTTCTTTCTCTGAGACTTTGCATTCCATGAGGGAACATTTCAAATGGGAGGGCCAGGATTATTCTGATTCTCGTAAAAGGCTTAGAGAATTCTTGTTTTTGCCTCAGCATAGGCCCTTGGCTATTCCCCCCTGTACTGGATGTTGTTCAGGATGTATTTTCTGAGGCTGCCCTTAACCCAGATTCTCTGCCTCCTGCCCCGGTTAAACCAGATAGATACTACAGGGTTCCGGAAGCTCACAAGTACTTATATAAGAGTCCTAGGGCTGATCCGGAAACTATTACTCAAGGCCCCAAAGGTGTTAGGGCTTCTGTGGTTAGGAATCCAGTTCCTATGAACAAGGATGCTAGGGCCCTGGATAGGTGGGGTAAAAAACTGTATACCTCTTCTACTTTGGCTATGAGAGCTTTAAATTGTCAGTTTCATATGCTCAGGTATCAAAATTATTTACTGGGCCAATTGAAATGTAAAGTAGATGCTTTAGCTGAAGGTATTGAATGTAAGGAGCTTCAGGATTTAGTGCATGCTTCAGACCAAGTTGGTAAGCATTCTTTGCAGTGTGGTTTTGATGCTTTACAGGCTTCTTCCAGGGTGGCTGCTACTAGTTCAGTTGTGCGCAGGCATGCCTGGCTTAAAGATCAGACCTTGTCAGAGCATGTTAAGGCTCGAATTATGGATGCTCCTCTGCAATCTGATGTTCTTTTTGGCCCTCCAGTAGAATCAGTTTTGAAAAAAATGGAGGAAAAAGCTAAGTCTATGCAGACAGTTAAGGACTTTTTACAGGTTCAGCCCCCTAATGCTAAGGGATGGTCTTTCCCCTCTTCGGATTATCAATCTAGGGGCAGGTAGAGGCGAGGTAGAGGTAGGGCTTCCTCTCAGGGCCCTGTTACTTCTAGGTCTTTGAGTTCTTCTCCTTCTGCTGGGGTCAGTCCTTTCGAAACAGACCCAATGACCTGTGTCTTCAGCTGCCGGACTCTGCCTTGCTGGCAGCTCCTCTAGGAGGAAAACTGGGACTTTTCAAAAGGAATTGGCATTTGGTTACCCAAGACAAATGGGTATTGGACATAATAAATCGAGGCTACAAATTTTATTTTCACACATTCCCTCCTTTCAAAGGTATGCCGGATGTGCCTCATCAGCAAAGACTGGGAGCACAGGCACAAATTTCTTCTCTGCTTCAGTTGGGAGCAATACAGGAAGTACCTTCTGCAGAAAGAGGCACAGGGTTTTATTCCCGTCTTTTCTTAGTGCCAAAGAAAGGAAATACTTGGAGACCAATTCTGGATTTGTCCATTCTAAACACCTTTCTGGAAATTCCAAAATTCATGATGTTAACACTGCAACAGCTGTTACCTATGCTGGGCAAAGATCACTGGATGGTGACTCTGGATCTCAGAGGCCTATCTTCACATTCCTATCAGGCCCAGTTGCAGAAAATTCCTGAGATTTCGGAATGGGAATTTGCATTATCAGTTCTCTGCATTGCCCTTTGGCTTGTCTACTGCGCCCAGGGTATCCACAAAAGTCCTGGCTCCAGTAATAGCTTTTCTCAGACTAACAGGAATTCAAATTTATCCTTATCTGGACGACTGTTTGATTCTGGCTCAAGGCAAGCACGAACTTCTTCAACATCTGCAGTATGTAATGACAGTTTTAAGATGCCTAGGGTATTCTGTGAACGAAATAGTCTAGTACCCTCACAAGAGATGTGTTTTCTGGGTGTAAGACTGAATACAGCTGCTCAGATGGCATTTCTTACCCCGGACAAACAAAGAAATCTTCACCTATACTTCCAACAGCTATCAGTAATGTCCAGGCTGACTGCAAGGACAGTCCTTCAAGCCTTGGGGTTCATGGCATCTTGCATTCTAGTACTTCCTAATGCCAAACTGCATATGCGGAAGCTACAATGGTATCTCAAAAGCATTTGGACTCAACACAGCCACGATTTGGATTCACTGTGCATTCAGGAAAGATTCTGTGGTGGGCTCAGGAATGTCACCTAAACAAGGGCTCTCTGTGACCCAACCAGAGGCAAGTCAGATATTGACGACAGATGCCTCGGAGTCAGCCTGGGGAGCTCATTTCAGAGGAAAATGGATTTAAGACCTTTGGCCCCCAGAGCTACTTCACTTGCATATCAACATGAAAGAGATGCTGGCAGTTCAATTTGCTTTGGAAGGATTCAAGAGCCTACTTCAACCAGGACTGGTGTTGATTCGAACAGACAACACAACTGTCATGTGGTACATCAACAAGCAGGGGGGAACTCATTCTTACCCTCTCTGCAGACAAGCAATGCTGTTATGGGAAACTGCTTTGAATCTGCACATCACTCTTCGAGCACAGTTTCTGCCAGGAGCACAAAATTCTTTAGCAGATGTTCTGAGCAGACAGATTGTGGATCCTCACGAATGGAAATTGGACCCTCAGGTATTTCTTCAGTTGACCATGGCTTGGGGAACTCCAGACATAGATCTGTTCGCTTCTCCTCTGAATTTCCAGCTGCCACTGTTTTGCACAAGGCTGTTTCATCCAAACGCCTGGAAAATAGATGCACTATCCTTCAGTTGGAGCAACCTTCACGTGTATGCTTTTCCTCCTTTGCCTCTTCTTCCAAAGGTGCTGTTGAAAGTCAGGAGGGACAAACCTTGCATGATCCTTACAGCACCAGATTGGCCTCGTCAGCATTGGTACCCTCTGTTGAGGAGCCTAATTCATGGAACACCTTGGCCATTACCACAGATTCCTCACTTATTGTCTCAGGAAAACAATCATTTTCTCAATGTCAGGGTGCAATCCCTACACCTGACAGTCTGGCGCATTCTGTTTTAGAGAAGGAGGGCCTTCAGCTCCCTCAACAAGTTTTGGATGTTATTTTGGAAGCCAGGCGTCCTAGTACTCGAAAAGTTTATGCTGATAAATGGAAGAGATTTTTTCTTTGGAGTTCAGCTAAAGGCTTTGATGTCAAATTGCCTAATTTGAGTTGTACATTGCAATATTTGACTATTTTATTGGACAAGGGTTTGTCCTTCTCTTCTGTAAAAGTGCATGCTGCAGCTATTTCTGCTCACTATGATTGTGACCCTCCTTTATTTTCACATCCATTGGTTAAACAGATGTTCTTCATCTCACATTGCTGCAGTCCTTACACTTGGGTAGTCCGCTGTCCTCGGTCGGCCCGAATATCAAAGTATAAGGCTGGCGTCCAAGGCGCATTAGACTGACATCAGGCGTCAGGGTACAAATGCGCATGACCGGCGTCATATCCTCAGTCTTTTTGCCGCATGGTCGATGCAGAAGCAGCGTTGCAAGTGCCGTTCGGCGTTCTGAAATTTTTTGATTCGAGTTTCAGACCGAGTCAAAGTTGGCTAAGTACCCGTTGGGAATATTTTGTTTTTCTTGCCTCAGTGGTTTACGGATGTCAGAAAAAGTGAATAACTGTATTTCTTGTGGGAAACAGATACCGCTTAGAGATTATCATACTTTGTGTATTCCTTGTTTAGGGCCTGAGCACGACGTTGTTGGGTGTTTTTGTGCTAGATTCAATAAGCGCACTATTAAGAGAAGGTTAGATTGTGCCAGGTTAGTCTTGGAAGCGGTGCAATTATAATATGCCGTCGGATGCTCCGGCGTCCGCTTCTTCGAAGCGCAAGGACAAAGCAGCTAAGCCCAGGCAAGAAGAGCCGTCCGTGCGGATGCGGTTCTTTAGAGGTGTCGGTGGTGCCGGGGGTTCCGCCGTATGTTTCTCTGGAGTCCCAGGGGGAGACTTTGTTATTGCAGGATGTGGCCTCTCAGGAGGCAGGTCAGGCTGAAGGGGCTTCTCAGGTTACTGTACTCCCCTCCCTTCCTAGGGTGGTTAGGCCCTCTCCTTCTGTTTCCAAGGCTTCTCCCAGAGGCAGGCCAGGTTTAGCTTCAGTTGGTGTCACTCCTAGTTCTTCAGGATCTGTGCCCAAGAAGCATATGCTTAAAATGGCAGAAGATTTGATTACTTTGATTAGAGGTTCTTTGCCCCCACCTGGTAAGAGACCTAGGGTGGAACCTGAGTTGGGGAGTTTTGAGCAGGGCGCGGATGTTTCCGAGTCTTTGTGAAGAGACTTGCAGGAGTATTCCCCTCAGAGTCTGACTTGAAGACTTGCAGAGTATTCTGATTCTGATGTGGTAGATTCTACTCCTTCTGCTTGTCCTGCTGAGGATTTTCTTTTTCAGAGACTCTTCATTCCATGAGGGAGCATTTTAAGTGGGAAGGTCAGGACTTCTCTGATTCCAGGAAAAGGCTTAGGGAATTTTGTTTTACCCCAGCATAGGCCTTTGACTATACCTCCTGTTCTGGATGTTGTGGAAGATGTGTTTGCAGAGGCTTCTCTTAATCCTGATTCTTTGCCTCCTGCTCCTGTTAAACCGGATAGGTATTACAGGGTGCCTGAAGCTCATAAGTATCTTTTAAGAGTCCTAGGGGACCCAGAAACTGTTAGTCAGGGGCCTAAGGGTGTTAAGGCTTCTGTTGTTAAAAATCCGGTTCCTCCAGATAAAGAGGCCAGGGCTTTGGATAGATTGGGAAAGAAAGTCTATACTTCTTCCACCCTAGCTATGAGGGCTTTGAATTGCCAGTTTCACATGTTGAAATACCAAAACTATCTACTTTCTCAATTGAAGTCTAAGGTAGATGCTCTGGTGGAAGGTATTGAGTGTAAAGAGTTACAAGATTTAGTGCATGTTTCTGAACAGGTGGGTAAGCATTCTTTGCAATGTGGTTTTGATGCCGTACAGGCCTCGTCTAGGGTGGCTGCCACTGGGTCAGTTCTTGCACGCCTGGCTGAGGATCAGAATTTATCTGACCATGTTAAGACAAGGATTTTAGATGCTCCTTTACAGTCTGATGTGTTGTTTGGTTCACCTGTTGAGGCAGTCTTAAAAAATGGAAGACAAGGCTAAGTCTATGCAGACTGTTAAAGATTTTTGCAGGTTCAGCCACGAAGTTTAGTAGAAATTGGCCTACCAAGGGGTGGGCGTATCCTTCATGATTCCCAGTCTAGGGGTAGATCTAGGCGTGGTAGGGGCAGAGCTCAGGGCTCTTTCAGGCCTAGAACAGGAGTTCACCTGCACAGTCTTGGTGAGGGCAGGGGTCAGTCCTTTAAACAGACCCAATGACCTACCTTTTCAGCTGCCAGAGCCTTCTCGTCTGGCAGCACCTTTGGGAGGAAGGTTGGCACTTTTCAAGGAAAATTGGAGTTTAATTACCCAAGACAGATGGGTATTGGATATCATACACCAAGGTTACAGGTTTTATTTCCATACCTTGCCTCCTTTCAAAGGCATGCCAGGCGTTCCTCCTCAGCAAAGAATAGAGGCTCACAAACAAATTTCTCTGCTACTTCAAATAGGGCCATACAGCGGTCCCTATACCAGAATAGGATTTTACTCTCGCCTGTTCCTAGTACCAAAGAAGGGGAACACGTGGAGACCAATTTTGGATTTATCTATCCTCAACACTTATCTGGACATTCCCAAGTTCAAAATGTTGTCGTTACAACAGCTTTTACCTCTGCTGGGCAAAGATCATTGGATGGTAACTTTGGATCTCAAGGAGGCGTACCTTCATGTTCCTATCAGACTGAGTTGCAGGAAGTATCTGCGGGGCTGGGACTTCTCATTATCAGTTCTCTGCATTGCCCTTTGGCTTATCTACTGCGCCCAGAGTGTTCACGAAAGTTCTGGCTCCAGTGATAGCTTTCTTCAGGCTAAAGGAATACAGATCTATCCTTATTTGGACGATTGCCTGATTCTGGCTCAAGGAAGGAGCTTCTTCATCATTTGGAATATGTGATAGCAGTGCTAAGATGCCTGGGGTATTCTGTGAGCGAAATAAAGTCCAGTCTAGTACCCTCTCAGGACATGTGCTTTCTGGGTGTAAGACTGAATACAGCATCCCTGATGGCCTTTTGACCCCGGACAAACAAAAGAATCTTTCCTTTACTTTCATCAATTGTCTCATCAGTCCAGGCTGACTGCAAGGACAGTCCTTCAAGCCTTGGGGTTCATGGCATCTTGTATTCTGGTGCTTCCCAATGCCAAACTGCATATGAGGAAGCTACAATGGTATCTCAAAATGTATGGACACAGCACTGGGAGGATCTGGACACTGTCATTCAAATAATACCTTGCATTCAAAAGGAATTTTTGTGGTGGGCTCAGGAATGTCACCTAAACAAGGGACTCTCTGTGACCCGCCAGAGGCGAGTCAGATTCTAACGACAGATGCCTCAGACAAAGCTTGGGAGCTCATCTAAATGGAAAGTGGATACAAGACGTGGCCTGCCAGACTACAACATCTACATATCAACTTGAAGGAGATGTTAGCAGTCCAGTTTGCATTAATAGCTTTCAAGGATTTACTTCTTCCAGGGCAGGTGTTGATTCTAACAGACAACACAACTGTCATGTGGTACATCAACAAGCAAGGGGAACATTCTTATCCTCTATGCATAGAAGCAATGATTTTGTGGGAGACTGCTCTCAGTTTACAGCTAAATCTTCAGGCAAGGTTTCTGCGGGGAGCACAGAACTCCTTAGCAGATGTGTTGAGCAGGCAATTATGGATCCCCACAGTGGAAATTGGATCCTCATGTATTTCAGAAATTGACAGTGTCATGGGGAACTCCAGACATAGATCTGTTCGCTTCTCCACTAAACCATCAGCTGCCAAAGTTTTGCACGAAAGGTTTCATCCCACAGCTTGGAAAGTGGATGCTCTTTCTTTCAATTGGAGCAATCTTCATGTGCCTAATGCCTTTCCACCTCTGCCTCTCCTCCCAAAGGTACTTAAGGTCAGACAGGACAAGCCAAAGATGATTTTAATAGCTCCAGATTGGCCTCGACAGCACTGGTACCCATTACTGAGAAGTCTGGCAGGGCCTCCATGGTTTTGCCTTGATTCCACACCTGTTGTCTCAGGAGAGCGGTCATTTACTCAATGTCAAGCTTCACTCTCTTCACCTAACAGCCTGGCATATTCTGTTTTGAACCATAGAGGGTCTCAACTTCCACAGCAAGTTTTGAATGTTATTTTGGAAGCTAGAAGGCCTAGTACAAGGAAAGTGTCAGATAAATGGAAGAGATTTTATTTTGGAGTGCAGCAAAGTTTTGATGTTTCTGAGCCTAATTTAAGTGTGGCTCTTCAATATCTTACTGAGTTACTGGACAAAGGTTTGTCCTTCTCTTCTATTAAGGTTCATGCTGCAGCAATTTCGCTCACTATGACTGTGACCCACCATTGTTTTCTCATCCTTTGTTCAAGCAATTTCTTAGAGGGCAAAGAATATAAGACCCCACGTAGAGCTCCTACTCCTGCTTGGGATCTCAATTTTGTGTTGGAGAAACTCACTCTACAACCTTTTGAGCCTGCAGCTACTACGTTGAAATATTTATCATGGAAGACTGCTTTTTTGTTGGCCATTACCTCTGCAAGAAGGGTTTCTGAATTGCAGGCCCTTATGGCGGTTGAGCCTTTCTTAATTTTCCATAAGGATAGGGTATCTTTGCCTACTAATCCTTCCTTTATGCCTAAAGTTGTTTCTAGTGTGGCTTTAAACCAAACTATTCATTTGCCTACTTTTTATGCAAATCCCCAAAATAAAGGGGAAAGATTTTGCACACTTTAGATGTACACAGGCAGTTGCGATATTATTTGAGCAGAACTAAAGGGTTCAGGCAGTCTCAGCAGTTATTTGTTTCTTTTGCTTTGAGTTCTCAGGGCAAGCCTGTGTCAAAACAAACTATTTCTAAGTGGATTTTTGCATTGCTTTCTGTTATTCCCATCATGGTAAGGAGATTCCAGCTGGATAGGCCTCATTCCACTAGGGCTACTGCCACTTCAACAGCTTTTTAACGGGGGTGGCAACTAAAGATATTTTGGAGGCAGCTACTTGGAGTTCAGTGCATACTTTCTCTAAGCATTATCACCTTCCACTTTACTCTAAATCTAGGGCTGGTTTTGCCACTGCTATTTTACAGGGCATTTTGGCAGCTCCTGCTTCTTTATAGTTTTGCCATCCTCCCTTACCTCTGCTTTGGGATTCTACCCAAGTGTAAGGACTGCAGCAATGTGAGATGAAGAACATAGTACAGTTTTGTACCTACCATAAATGTAGATGTTATAAGATCCACATTGCTGCAGTCCAAACCTCCTCCTTCCCTCTGTAGTTAGAGGCGGTTGTGTGGGTTGGGTTGTAAATATTGTGTATATTGTATATATTGTACATATTATTAGTACAAGGGTGGTTGGTTGGTTGTTTGCTGTCTTTTGGTTTTGACCTTTCTTTTTAGGGTCTTCTGACATCTGGGGCAAGAAAAGACTGAGGATATGACGTCGGTCATGCGCATTTGTACCCTGACGTCCTGATGTCAGTCTAATGCGCCTTGACCGGCCTTATACTTTGATATTCGGGCCGACCGAGGACAGCGGACTACCCAAGTGTAAGGACTGCAGCAATGTGGATCTTCGAACATCTACATTTATGGTATGTACAAAACTGTACTTTTCTTAGAGGGGCAAAGAATATAAGACCCCCGCGGAGGGCTCCTACTCCTACCTGGGATCTTAATTTTGTTTTGGAAAAGCTGACTCTGCCTCCTTTTGAACCTGCAGCTGAATTGAAGTTGTTGTCTTGGAAGACTGCTTTTTTATTGGATGTTACTTCTGCTAGAAGGGTATCTGAATTACAGGCCCTCATGGCAGTGGAACCTTTTCTGATTTTTCACAAGGACAGAGTTTCTTTACGTACTAATCCTACTTTTCTGCCTAAAGTGATTTCTAATGTGGCATTGAACCAATCTATACATTTGCCTACTTTTTATGCTAACCCCCAAAATGAAGGGGAAAAAGTTTTGCATTCTTTGGATGTACATAGGCAGTTAAGGTATTATTTGAGCAGAACCAAAGAGTTCAGAAGATCTCAATAATTATTTGTTTCGTTTGCTTTGACTTCACGAGGGAAAGCTGTCTCGAAACAAACTATTTCCAAGTGGATTGGCCATTGTATTGCTTTTGTTACTCTCATCATGGAAAGGATGTTCCAGTTGGGATCAGGCCTCATTCTACTAGGGCTACGCCACCTCTACTGCTTTTTGAGAGGGGTAGCTACTAAAGACATTCTAGAGGCAGCTACTTGGAGTTCTGTACATACCTTTACAAAGCATTATCATTTAGCTCTTTATTCTAAGTCTAGGGCTGGGTTTGCCACTGCAATCTTACAGGGCATGTTAGAAGCTCCTAATGCTATTTAGTTGGCCAGCCTCCCTTTTTTCCGTTGCTCTGGGATTCTACCCATATGTAAGGACTGCAGCAATGGGAGACGAAGAACATAGTACAGTTTTGTACCTACCATAAATGTAGATGTTCGAGGATCTCCATTGCTGCAGTCCAATTTTCCCTCCCTCCTTCCCCCCTTTTTCTTTTTAGGATTGGGGTTTCGGTGGTGTTTTTTGCATTCTGATGTCTGAGGCAAGAAAGACTGAGGTTATGGCGTCGGTCATGCGCATTTGTACTGGCACGTACTGACGTCAGTCTCGGTGCCGATGACCGGCGCTCTAGCCCTTTGGTATTCGGGCCGATTGTGGACAGCGGAATACCCATATGTAAGGACTGCAGCAATGGAGATCCTCGAACATCTACATTTATGGTAGGTACAAAACTGTACTTTTCTCTTGAGTGTTAGTGAGGGGCTGTGCCTAATGTAAATAGGAATTTTGTTCCAAAGCATGAGGAGTCTCTGTGACAGGAATCTATCCGTCCAGCATGTTCTATTTATTGTTGTGGCGAGGTTTAGCTCACTAGAGCATGTGGCTCGCAGTGACTTGGATTTCTTTAGGTGGAGCATGTCCGTCAGTTCTGAGTTGGACATGGCTTTGTAAGTCAGGCAGAAATCACCTCTGAGTAAGCGATATGCCACTGAGTACAGCCGGAGTTTTTTCAGTCGGTCTGCATAGGACATATGTTTGAGGCCAGTAATCCTCTTGGTGAGGTACTTTTGTGGTCTTTCCAGCTGTTGGAAGTGTCTAGTGAGGTGCATTCCAAATGGGGCATTGTACTCTATGATGGGTCTGATGAGTGACGAGTAGAGGGGCACTATAACCTTTTTATTTCTAGGTGCGAACCCTTTAGTAATTAGATGGACCACATAGAAGGATTTCCTAACTACTTTGGCAATATAATTGTCAAAAGAGAGATTACTATCTACCTGGGTCCACAGATCTCATTACCTCTTCTGTATTAAGGGGGCTGCCACCTATGTGGTAATTCGTGGGTGTTTTGTTTTTCCCAAATGGGATGACTATGCATTTTTTGGCATTTAGCTTGAGGCCATGACTTTGACACCAGGTGTCCGTCTCAGTAAGGCCTTTTTGGAGGATGTTCGTGTCAGCCGGCGAGTCAGTTATGTCTCCCAGTTTGCAGTCATCGGCAAACTTGGCTAGCCATAGTTCGCCTGTGTTTGCCTGTACTTCGGAGAAGTATATGCCGAACAGTAGGGTTCCCAGGACCAAGCCTTGCGGTACACCACTTGTGACTGGTTTAGAGTCAGACCTGGAGCCTGCTATTCTTACCGCGTGAGTTCGGTCTGTAAGCCAGTTGGCAACCCATCTTGTGATGTAGAGGTTTATGTTCAAGCTGGTGAGTCTTTCTGTAACACCTGAGTGAGGAATGGTGTCGAACGCCTTGGCGAGGTCAAGGTCAACTGTGTGAACCACCTTTCCCTCGTCTATGGCTTTGGTGACTGTCTCAAAGAAGTCAACCAGGTTTAGTAGGCATGATCTGCCCTTAACAAAGCCGAACTGGGTCGGGTCAAGTGTTTGGACGTTCCCAATGTCTTTGTTAATGAGTTCCATGATGATACGCTCCATAGCTTTGCAGACCAGTCTAGTCAGGCTTATGGGGCAATAGTTAACAGGGTCAGTTGTGGCCCCTCCTTTGTGCAGTGGAATAACCATTGCTGTGCGCCATTCTGTGGGCAGGTAGCCTATGGAGAGGCTGAGGTTGAACAGTGTGTTTAGATGGGGGTTAGTAAGTTCTGTAGTTCGTGCAAGATGCATCCTGGGACACCATCTGGCCCCATTGACTCAGTGTTTTTGGCTTTTGAAAGGGCTGTTTTCATTTGTGATTTCTGGGATGCTACACTTTTCCGGTATTGTTGTGGGCCCTTTTGGAGGTGAGAGGGGGGTGAAGTTTGCACTGAATCTATCTGCCAGGATGTTGGCAATATCAGTAGGTTCAGTATATTTTGTGCTATTTTGCACTAGCTCAGAGCATATCTGTGAGTTGCCACTTAGATTCTTGACATAGCTAAAGAAGGCTTTGTGGTTGTCTTTTGAATCCTTGGCTATTTTTCTTTCGAAGTTAGCCTTGGATGATTTTATGAGGGACCATAGTTTCTTACTGATACTGATCAGGGATATCTTTCCTTCTTGGGATTTTCTTTTTTTCTGAACTAGTTTCCTCCTTTTATTGTATAACCTGTTTATGGCAGGGGTCCACCAGACTGGTTTCCTTCTCTTAGGGGAGTGAGTCTTGGTTTTGCTATGGTTGGCACGATCTATGCGTCCTTGTAGGTGCTCATAGAGTACATATGTAAAGGATTCTGCATCTTGGGCAGTGTTATCCTTTAGCGTGGGGGCTGTGAAACATACCACCTCTGCCTTAAGTAAGGTGAAGTTTGCTTTAGAAAAGTTTTTCATTGTGGTTTCCTTGGTTGGGGTGGTGGGGTGTGGACATCCAGAGTGATTAGTTTATGGTCCGCTCTAACCCGTGGCAGGTTGACCTCCGGTGCGGAACACCTGTCTCCCATGTTGGTGATGACTAGGTCCAATATGTTTTCACCTTTGGCAGGGGAGTTTACCAGCTGATCCAGGGCATTTGAGTTGATAAATGCCAGGAATTGCTGAGCCTGAGAGTTTGTACTCAAGTAGTTTTCCCAGTTAATGGTAGGGTAATGGAAATCACCCAGTGTCAGGGTGTTCAGTAGGACCTTCATGTTTTCCAGTGTCTCCAGAAAGGCAGAGTGGTGGTCCTGGGTCATGGAGGGTGATCTGTAGCAGGCTACAATTTGCATTGCAGATTTGCCCAATGTTAGTTGCACATGGATGATCTCAGAGGTATCATGCTGCGTCACTAACCTGGAGGTGTAGGTATCCTTGATGAATATGGATACACCCCCTCCTTTTGTATTACGGTCCGTGTTCTGTGACCGAAATGTGTGGTATGAGTTGTAGCCCGGTAGTGCTGGAGTGCTCTCTGGAGCCTTGAACCAAGTTTCAGTTACTGCACAGATGTCTATGTTCTCCATACTGAGGAGTGCTTCGAGCACATGCATCCTGAGATTTAAACTCCTGGCGTTGAGTAGCATAACCCTCATTTTTTTATTTGTGCTGTTTTTGGAGGTAGGTTTGACTTTTGAGCCTTGCCTAAAAAAGGCACTATGGGGGCATCAAGAGCCATGGCCAGTATTTGAAAGCCTAGGGGTGACAGATGCAAGCCGTCTCTTGTGAAGCAACGCGGCTTGTCGAGCATGTTGTCCCAGGCTGACAGACACTGGATCCCCTTTGAATGACACCAGAAGCTTAGCCAATTGTTGAAATTGATAATTTTTTCTTTATACTGAGGTATCATTCTTGGTGATGGCAGGATGCTACTCAGGGTCAGAGTCATACCCGCCTGGGCTACATGATCTCAGAGAGCTCTTCCATCTCTCTTTTCATGTAGTCCAGGGAGGTACATCTCAGGTCATTCACACCAACATGAACAATGACCAAGTCATATTTGTACTTGTTCTGGAGTGACCTGAGTGCTTGTGTTATATGGTGGATTCTGGCTTCTGACTGGCAGCTAACAGTAACTTTCTACTTGTCCAGCTTAGTGAGTGGGACGTCAGTGTGTCTGACTATAGCGTCACCTATTACTAGTGTGTTAGGTATGTTATTTTGCCTTAAGGGCTGTGATTGTGCGGCACACTGATTTTGTGTTTTATGTGGTGTCTGGTTTGTGATGGGAGGTGCAGGTTTTTTGGCTGTCTGCTTTGGAGCTCTCAGATGCTTTTGCAGGTTTTTATTTAGAGCTTCCGAGTATGATTTAGTGTATTTATGTGTATTTTTTGCCAGTGCTGGTTTAGTAGGTCTATGTGAGACTGGAGGTGTGGTGCAAGTGTTAACCTTCTCCCCATGACTGTTCCAGTCTTGGGTGGAGAGACCTTAGCCTCCAGTTTGGCTGTATAATTGCATCGCAAATGTTAGTGTTTTGTGGTAGGAGGAGAGGGTTGTGTCTGTACATGAGGCAGTTGTAACATTTCCTTAGGATACCCAGGTTCACCAGCTGGACTGGAGAGTACACCTGAAGTTGCCCTTTGGTCATGCCTGAATAGTAGGGTGAGCTGCTTAGTCGCTTGGTTGGTGAGTTGTGAATAAAGAGCCTTGCCCTGCTGGGCAATCAAGTGTCGGGGTATATTAGTGCTTGCTGTTAGGTCTGAGTAAGTGCTGGACTGTAGGATGCTTTTTGAGTGCTTAGGTTGAGAGACTAGTTTCAAGGGAAAAACTGAAGAGGAGACTTAGTGGCGCCGGAAGTAATTTAATCGTAGCTAACTGGTGCTGCCCGACGCGCAAAACCGTGCAAACGCGATTTTTAAACTACTAACTTCTGGGCTGGAACCACTCCTCCAGGGACAGATGGCTGCTCAAAGTTCCCCTCTTTCACAGGTGAATAGAGTAGGTATGGGCAACTCAGAAACTTGTAACACAGCCCTGAATTCAATACTAACCTGAAAACTGGACTATACTAGCTTGTTACTGAAACCTTTAAGTGCTTATTGTTGCATTATCCACTACTGTAAGTTTATTATTCTGGCTGGTGTTCTCTCTCCTTATTTGATTGATCTTAAGTGTGGTAGCCCCCCCCCAATCAAATCCAGACGTACCTCAAAAGAAAAAAAAAAGTGCCTTAGTGATTCTGTCTGGGCCACTGCTCAGTTTGTAGGCCACTTGCCTTTTGCTCTGTCTCCCTGTGGTGTAGCTTTTCCAGCAACTGTGGAGCAGGGTTTAGACTCCTTGTCTGGGGCTGTGCCCATTACCTGGTGCAGATATGAAAAAACCAAATGCTTTCGGTGCAGGAGTAGTCTGGGGTAGGAGACCTCTTGCCAGATGTATCTGTCCCTAGTATTGTATCTAGTAGTGAAGTTCACTAGAAAAAGAAACAGAAGCTTCATCATACAGCTGATTGTTGGATTATAGCTGTTAATGTGGCTGATGTGGTTTCCTTATCTAGGAGTGGCTCTGTTGCCATACATGGCTGTAGTACTAGTTTGTCTGGAGACCTTTCTGTTTGAGTGAGTGAGGAATCTGATGGGGGACCATGGTAATTTTCTGGTTAGCACAACATGCAGTCTCACTGATTCTTCGGGAGGTGAACCTGAACTTGAGTCCTAACAAGTGTTAATTTGTCCTCAGGTGATTGTTAAATTAATTGATGTTTTTGCTTTGGAGCAGTGGGGAACTACCCCAGAGCTTGGAAGGGTATATGATCTTACAGTGGACAAGATGGTCAATTCTGTGGCTATTCCTTCTCTCTTACTAGCCTTGGAAGAAGTTTGTAAAGCTGCCTTCAGGATAGCAGTGTCTATTCCATCAGTTCCTAAAAAGGCAGAGAAAATATATGGTATTTTCTGATTTGACAGGTCTTTTTTTGTTTCTCATTTGACTGCTGACCCAGCTGCATGCTGATATAAAATCGCCTTGGTTTCCTCTAATCCAGCTCCCTATTCTGGTGTTGCAGTATTCTTTACATGGGGGAGATTGCCTGCCAAGAGACCTGACGTCGACCAGTCTAGAAAAGTCTGTATTGCCTGTGGTGAGTAGTACGTTTTATGTAGTCTGCTGTTTGGACGTAGACTATAAAAGGGTCGTCCGCATGCACCATCCTCAGAATTTTCTTCCAGAGGGAACATGCTTCCTGTATGTATGGTCTGATAGCTGAAGAAACTTCTGCTCAGATAAGTGCCCAGTTGGGGAATCCTTTTTTTACTTTTATAGTGTTCTAAGTTTAATTACATCCCCGATTTGCAAATGTGAATGTGGATGTCAGTTTCTAATGAAGGACAGCCATCAACATTGCCTATTTTGTCTTGGGCCTTCCCATGACCATAAGGCCTGCCCTGTCTGCCAGTCATTTGTCCTGAAAAACCTTACGGAGTAGGCTTACCTCACTTTCCATATATCTGGAAAGTCATTATCTCAGACTCCTTGTCAAAAGGATGGGAGGATCCCTCGACCTCAGAAGCAGAGTCATTAGGAAATCGGAAGGCCAAGAAACACAGGCTGAAAGCCTCAGCTGCATCGCCAGGCCCTGACATCTCTCCAGAGACTACTAGCAGTCCAGAGATTCGCTCTAGGCTGTCATCTGAACCACAGGCCAACCCTGTAACTGAGGTTGCCTTGGAACAGGATAGTAGCACATCCACGGACGTACTACAGGTGTCCACTCAGGATGTCCAAGGGGAACCAGACTCATTATTTCTGAATTGCCACGAAGGATTCCGACCATCCTTGTTTGTGAGGAAGTGGATACAGACATTATAGAATGCAGGCCTATGTCTCCCCCCTTTCTCTACATAGAATAGACATGCCCAGCAAAAAGAAACAGAATACTAAATATGTTTCTCCTACCTCCGACCCACAAAAGGACTGGCAGGCGTTTTCCCAAAGCATCTTCAATGGTCTAAAGTCTCTTAAACCCCCTCCAGGGGTTAGTATCCTTGCATCCTCATGCCTTGTTCACAAAAGAGGGTTAAGGGAAGAATCATCATCTGAGGAGGACCTGTCTTCTGAGGAGTCCCTAGCCCTACTCTACCCAGATACCCTTTCCACTAGATTTTGTTTCTTTTACGGAAGATTCTAATATGACTGATTCCCCTGTAGAAGATATTTCCTTTAATGCTACTCTGACTAGAATGCAAGAGCATTTCAAGTGTGAAGCCACTGAAATGACAGATGTTCAAAAACATTATGATCTGTTGCAAGTGGACACCCTTAGTCCCCCAGCTATCCCCTCTATCCTTCTGGCCTTCTTAGATGCCTTTGCATCCTCTAGCAAGGCCCCTGTCAACCACCAGCACTTTAAAAAAAAAAAAAAAAAGACAGGTTTTATAAGGTGCCTGTAGATTGCAAGTATTTATTCAGAGCACCAACAGCTGATCCGTCAGTCATCACTGTGGCCTTAGACAAACCCTCTAGGTTTTTTCCTTCCTCTTCCCTGCTGCCTTCAGACAAGGACAGCAGGCATTTGGAAAGACTAGGTAAGAACGTTTATACATCAGTCCCTTGCATTTATGGCTGTAAACTACCAAACCCATATGACTAAATCATCTTTATAACTCTTGTCTTAGCTGTCTAAGTAATTTCTGAATGACTTGAATTTGAGAACAAAAACCTAGCTTCATCCCTGTTAGCTACCACCTCCCAGGTCACCAGGTATTCTGTCAAATGTAACTGTGATGCCGGAGGCTTCTGCTAGGGCAGCTGCATCTGGGTCTGTCCTTGGGAGGTTCACATGGCTTAGGCTAAAACACTTACCAGAGGATATCAAATCTAAATTAATGGATGCTGCCCTGGACAGAGGCCTTGTTTGGTTCTGCGGCCGCTGAACTCTTCAAAACCTTGCAAGAGAAGGGCAAGGAGATGAAAGACCTAAAGCAACACCTGATTTCCTCCGGTCCCTAAACTCCTGAGAAATTTCTCCTCTAAACCAACCATTGTCAGGAGGCAATCCAGACTTGCTCAACCCAAGTCCAAAAGAACAGGAAAAAGGTAACAATCCTTTCATGCTCCATAAAAACCCACCTCCAAAGCAGTGCTTTCCTGACAGACCAGGGTCCATCTGACTTCCTGGGCCACAACCCCCCCCCCCCCTTCACATATTCCTTTCAGGTCAGTTCGGGAAACTATTACCCAAGACTCTTGGGTACTTTCCATAATAAAAAATGGACTCTTCATGGTGTGGGAGTCTCAACCACCATTCTGGGGCATCCCCCAGCCACCCAAAGAACAACTACCTCTGTTTCCTCCAGTGCTTCAGCAGCTCCTGCATCAGGGCACCATCCAACATGTACCTTCCCATCAAAGACATCAAATAAGAAAGGAATTATATTCCTGGCTATTCCTCGTCCCAAGGAAAGAAGGAACCCTGAAGACCCATCTTACACCTCTAGTCCTTAAACACCTACCTAAAGGTACTCTGTTTCAGGATGCTCACCTTACAAACCTGGTTTCCCCTGATCCTACCTCAAGCCTTTATGGCCTCCATAGACATAAAGGATGTCCTGTCTTCATTTTCCAATCCACCCTAGATACAGGAAATATCTCCGATTCTCTGTGGCCTCTGGACAAGTTCAAATTTTCTGCCTTGCCCTTTGGTCTGTGACCCCCAAGTCTTCACAAAGTGCATAGCACCAGTGGTGGCATTCTGCAGATTGCAGTGCATCCAGATCTTCCAATATCTGGATGATCTCCTGTTTCAAGCATTCAGTCCAGAGTTGCTACACCAGGACCTCAGCTTAACATCTTAACTTTGTTTTGGAAAAGCTGACCTTGGCCCCCTTTGAGCCAGCAGCTTCTCCCTCTTAAAAATTCTGCTCCGGGAAAACTGTTTTGCTTTTGGCAATCACCTCTGCCAAAAAGGTTTTAGTATTACAGCCCCTCATGGCCTCCCCTCCATTTCTAGTCTTCAATAAGGGCAGGGTTTCCTTCCACACCAGTGCCTCCTTTATGCCCAAGGTGGTCAACAAGCTATCATTAAACTAAGCAGTCCCCCTTCCCACCTTTTTCTGTTGCCCCCAGATGGCAGAGAGAGTCCTGCATACTTTAGATGAACACAGAGAACTTAGGTTTTACCTGGATAAAACCAAGAATAACTGAAAAACTGATGAGCTGTTCGTCTACTTCCACCGTAGAGCACAAGGGCTGCCGGTCTCTAAGCAGACTATTTCTTCCTGGATCTCCAAAGCCCTCACCTTCTGTTGTGAACACCATGGATGGAGAGAGCCTCCCCTCCCCAGTGAAGGCTCATTCCACTAGAGTCATGGCTTTATCTGTGCCTTTTTTAAAGGATTGGATACCAACTCCATTTTGGAGGCTGCCACTTGGTCTTTTCATACCTTCACCAAACATTACAAACTGGACAACATTTCCAATTCCAAGGCAGGGTTTGCTAGGGCCATTTTCCACGGCTTCCTAGAAAGCTCCTCTGCCCCTAACTTCTCCCTCTCCTTCTCCTCATGAGCTTTTGCATTCTCTCTCCTGTAAAGAATACTGCAGCAGCAGAATAGAAGGACTTGGATAAGTTGTGTAAAATCTTACCATAATGTTAGATGTCTTTCTTTTCTCTGTTGCAGTAATTCTATATCGTCCTCCATCCCCCTGCATTTGTTGTTTCTTGGATGTACCTATGCTACATTCCTATTTCTCAGGCATTCTCCCTGGGGCACTCGGTTCTGATGATGGTGCGTGTATATGTCACTTTTATAGCCGATGTCCAATAGCAGACTACATGCGACGTACCATGCACCCTAGGCAGTAAAGACTTTCGTAAACTGGCTGATATCAGATCCCTTGGCAGGTAATCTCCCTCATGTAAAGAATACTTAACAGAGAAGAGAAGGGCATGTAGTGTTATGGTAAGATTTTACACAACTTGTCTATCTTCAGGGCTAAAGGATGTCTCTTTCTGGTAATCTAGCTTTTAGAATGTTAAATTGATAAGGCTGTATGAAGAAACGTGTTTTACAGTTTGCATGTAGTTTGGATGATTTTGCTGCATCCTTAGCAGAGCAGAAGTCTTGTAAGAATGAAGTTGTTTCTAATTTGACTCTGGTTGGGAAGCATGTTTTAGAGGTGTGCTTAAAAGTTGCAGATACAGTCTCGAGAAATGCTGCTGTATCTGTTGTATTAATACAGCATGCCTGATTATGTAATCAGAACTTCTCTGATTTTAAAAGCCAAAATGTTGAATGCATCTTTAAGTTCTTAAGTGGTGGTTGGGCCCCCTGTTGCACCGATTATCAAACAGTAAGGTGATTTTGGCAAATTAATGCATGGGGGGTATCTAGGTTATTTCGTGTACCCATGTTCATCCCAAGCAAGGAGTTTTCCTTCAAAGGACAGAACAAACAAAAATGAGCAATCCAAAAGGAAATGGCAGAGCAGGAGGATAGTTCTTTGAAACCAAATAAGAGAGAGAGCCTTTTCCAAAAAAGGATCAACCCCCTGTAAAGGACTGACTGTGCTGAAGTCACAAAGCACCCCTCCGGCCCTTTGTTCTCTGAGGTGATGTTCTTCATGTTTCACTGTTGCAGTCATTACATTTGGATAATCTGCTGACAGATTGCCCTCAGTCGGCCTGAATAACAAAGTCTTGGGTCCTGCGTCGGTTGCTGTCTCCTCTTCCATGATGTCAGGTCGTCAGGGGTATAAAACGTGCTGCCTAAGCCATTTTATTCCATCTTTCTTGCCGCACGGTGCCCGAAGCAGAAGCAGTTCGCAAGTGCCGGTCAGCCGACTCCTGAAATTTTCGTATTCGAGTTTCAGAACCGAAGTCTTCAAACTAAACTAAGTACCCCATTGGGGAAACTTTTTCTTGCTCCTTACCGATGTCAATAAAAATTAATTGCATTACTTGTGGCAAGCAAATACCTCATAAAGATTTTCATTTGTACTGTATTCCTTGCCTAGGCCCAGATCACAGTGTGCCTTGCTGTCGGTTTTGTGCTAGATTTAACCAATGCACTGTTAAGCGTCTGTATATTTTTGCTTCTAAATATTTTGGTTCAAGATTTAATTATCCTGAAATGTCGTCGGTTAGCAATCCGACTACCAGAGTTCATAAAAAATGCAAAGAAAAAGACAGACCGTCGAGGTCCAAAACTGACGAAAAAGCTTCTCCTAAGCCAGTCGCTGGTACTCAGTGAGGCGCTTTCACAGCCCCTGATACCCGCTACGTTTGAGTCGCAGGCCTCTACCAAGACCCATTCGGAGTCTGGTATGCCGCGAGATTCTCAGAGTATTGAACCCGTGGGTGTCTCTCCCTTAGATGGGTCCAGAGCCACTGAGCAGGCACTGGCTTCGGAGGGTTTTTTCAGGCCTCAACATTTTTATATTAAACAACGCCAGCAAGAAAAACAAGGTCAAAAACAACTATGTCTAAAAAAACGACGCATGAGCCACGTGCTCAGGCCCCTATGCCTAAAAAACAGATGATCAAAATGGCTGAGGACTGAATTACCTTGATCAGGGGCTCCCAAACCCCCCCCCCCCTGCTAAAAGGCCTAGGCAAGACACTGATTATGAATCTTAGATCAGGTTTCCATTTCTTCCGATTCCTCTTCTGATCAGGAATTTTGTGTTCCACCCTATGAGGATTCTGATGCAGAAGAATCCATCCCATCTCATCTCCTCCTGAGGATTATTATTTTGGAGAAACCTTGCATACTTTAAGGGAACATTTTCATTGGGAGAGCCAGGATTTCTCTGAATCAAAAAAAGAGGCTTAGGGATTTTCTTCTTCCTTAGCATAGGCCTTTGGCAATACCTCCTGTATTAGACATTGTTGATGTGTTTTCGGAATCAAGCATGGCTCCCAATTCCCTACCTCCGGCTCCTAGTAAGCCAGACAGATATTACAGGGTTCCTGATTCCCACAAATTTCTGTTCAAGAATCCTGCTGTTGATCTTGAGACTATCTCACGGGGTCCCAAAGGTGTAAAGGCCTCTACAGCCAAAAATCCTACCACCTCTGATAGAGATTACAGGGCGCTGAATAGATGGGGAAAAAAGGTTTATACGTCTGCTACCTTGGCAATTAGGGCCTTAAACTGCCAGTTTCATATGCTTAAATATCAACAGCATGTTATGGGCTTATTGAAACAGAAAATGATGTTGATTTCTGATTGTGTGGAAAATAAAGAATTACAGGAATTATTGCATTCAGCAGAACAAGTTTGCAATGTGGTTTTGATTCCTTGGAGGCCTCTTGCAGGGCCGCAGTTACTGGATCTGTGATTAGAAGGCATGCCTGGCTCAAGGAGCAAAATCTGCCTGATGATGTTAAAGCTAAATTGTTGGATGCCCCTTTACAGTATGACACTCTGGTAATAAGGCAGAAGTTTTAAAGAAAATAGAAGACAAAGCTAAATCTATGCAAACTGTAAAAGATTTCTTACAAGTGCAGCCACCCAGGTTCAGTAGGCACTGGCCTACCAAAAATTGGTCCTTTTCTGTGTCCAGCAGAGCCTCTCAAGGCAAATCCAGGCGCTCAAAAGGCTCTAGATACCAATCACAGGGTTCTTACAGGTCAAAGCAATGGGGTGCCTCCACCACCAAATCTGGAGGAAACAAAGCACAAACCTACAGTAAGCAGTCTCAGTGACTTCCCTCTACCTTCACCAAGCACTTATCTTTTGGCAGCCCCCTTGGGGGGGAAAACTAGTACTGCATGCTCAAAATTGGCAGTTAATTACTAAGGACAAGTGGGTATTAAACATAGTATCCCAGGGGTACAGATTTAATTTCCATACTTTGCCAATTCCAAACGGATGGCCGGATCTGCCACAAAACCAGTGGACAGAGGCCCAGAAACAAGTCATGTCCCTCATGGATATGGGGCTTTTCAACTGGTACCAGAAAAGGAAAAAGGATAAGGTTTTTAGTCAATTATTTTCCTGGAACACAGAAAAGACAATTCATGGCGTCCAATACTGGACTTATCAATTTTGAACATGTTCCTGGACATTCCAAAATTCAAAATGCTGACTTTACAACAGCTACTGCCTATGCTAGGCAGGAATGCTTGGTTAGTAACTCTAGACTTAAGAGGCATACCTGCATATCCCAATAAGGGAATCATGCAGAAGATACCTCTGCTTCAAAGCAGGTTTTCTGCATTACCAATTCTCTGCACTGCCCTTTGGCTTATCTACTGCACCCAGGATCTTTACAAAGTGCCTGGCACCAGTAATTGTATTCTGCAGACAAAGAAGCATACAAATGTATCCTTATCTGGACGACTGTCTCATTCAAGCAGAGGACAAGGACACTCTTCTTCAACATCTGGCATTTGTAAAAAGGCTTCTAGCATGCCTAGGGTACACCATAAACGAAAAGAAATCACAACTGGTACCCTCTCAAATAATTACATTCCTGGGCACAGGATTATGGCTTACTTCATGCCAGACAAACAAAGGCAACTGACAACATACTTCAAACACATGGCAACAAAAACCCAGTTATCTGCAAGACAAATTCTGCAGGCTTTGGGGTTCATGGCATTCTGAATTCTACTAATTCCATATGCGAGACTGCATATGAGGAAACTACAATGGTACCTAAAAAGTTTATGGAGTCAACATTGTCACAGTCTGGAAACGATTCCTCTCATTCCCTGCCTACAGCAGGAGTTTCTTTGGTGGGCAGAGACGTGTCACCAAAACAAGGGACCTAACTACAGACACATCAGACTACGCTTGGGGGGCCCACCTGACAGGGAGATGCATTCAAGGCAAATGGAGCCCAAACCAAATGCATCTGCATATCAACCAGAAAGAGATGCTAGCTGTTCAGAATGCTCTGACAGCCTTCAAGGATTTACTTCATCCAGGAGAACTACTGATAGACGGACAACACCACAGTTATGTGGTACATAAACAAGCGGGGGGGGGGGGTACACATTCCTACCCTTTTTGCAGACTAGCCATGGCCTTGTGTAACACAGCCTTGACTTACCAAATACATCTTTAAGCTCAATTCTTGCAAGGAAAGCAAAATACTCTGGCACACGACCTAAGCAGAAATCTTATGGACCCGCACGAATGGAAACTGGATCCACAAATCTTCAGCATGTTAACACAGAAATGGGGGATCCCAGACATAGATCTATTTGCCTCTCCCCAAAATTATCAGTTGGACAAATTCTGCACAAGAAATCACAAAAAAGCATGGAAAGTGGATGCTTCAGCTGGAAAAAACCTATCAGTCTATGCCTTTCCCCTTCTCTACTCTCCAAGGTCTTACTAAAAGTCAGACAGGAAAAAACAAAAATTATTCTAGTTGCTCTGAACTGGCCTCGCCAGCACTGGTACCCACTTCTAAGGAATATGTCTTTGCTTCCTCCATGGTACTTGCCTCGTATACCTCATCTACTGTCTTAGCAGAACTGTCAAATTCTGCGCACACAGCTCCAAACTCTGAATCTTGCAGCATGGCTTATCAACTAACTATTCAAACAGCACCTCTCAGTAAATCTGTGATGGATGTCATTTTTGAAAGCCAGAAGGCCTAGTACTAGAAAATCCTATGCTGATAAATGGAAGAGATTCTGTGCTTGGAACCAAACACAAGGAACAGACACAGCAAAGCCCAATATTCCTCAGATTTTGCAATATTTGACTGAGATGCTTGATAAGGGCCTATCTTTTTCTTCAATAAAAATGCATGCCTCTGCTATCTCTGCTCATTATAACCAGAGCCTCCCCTCTTTTCTCATCCTCTGCTTAAACAGTAAAATTTTAAGGCCTCCCAGATCATCACCAATTCTTGCGTGGGACCTCAGTTTTGTGCTGGAAAAACTCACATTTCCTCCTTTTAAACCAGCAGCTACTGCGGGTATAAAATTTCTATCTTGGAAAACAGCTTTTCTCTTGGCAGTCACTTCAGCAAGAAGGGTTTCAGAACTACAGGCTCTCATAGCAGTGGAGCATTTTATTATATTTTACCCGGACAGGGTGTCCCTCAGGACCAACCCTTATTTTATGCCTAAGGTGGTATCAAGTGTGGCTCTTAACCAGACCATTCACCTATGTGGATTCTGCATTCATTGGATGTACAGACAACTAGGATTCTACTTAAACAGGACCAAATCTCTAAGAAAGTCTGAGCAACTACTGGTAGCATTTGCTGCAGGGTCAGAGGGGAAGGCTGCATCAAAGCAGACTATTTTTAAGTGGATAAACCACTGCATTCGTTTCTGCTACTTGCACCATGGTAAACCTGTGCCCAAGGGGATCAGATCACATTCAACCAGGGCTGCCTCTACTTCAGCAGCTTTTCTCAGAGGGGTTCCAACCAAAGACATTCCAGAAGCTGCTACTTGGCGCTCTGTTCATACCTTTACAAAGCATTATCATTTGCTTCTCTTCTCGAAATCCAGGGCAGGCTTTGCCACTGCAGTTCTGCAGGACCTTATAGCCGCTCCTAATGCTGTTTAGTTCCATCCTCCCATCCATAGCTTTGGGATTCTACCCAAATGTAATGACTGCAACAGTGAAACATAAAGAACGTAGTACAGTTGTGTACACTTACCATAAATGTAGGTATTTGTTGCACTGTTGCAGTCTGGGTTACCCACCCGCCATCCCCCTTTCTATACCTTTTCTTTCCTTCACTATACACAAAAAACTTTGGTTTACTTTAGATGAAGATAGTTTGTTTCTAAAAGTGCAGTTATATATATTTACTGTTTATTCATATATATATATATATATATATATATATATATATATATATATATATATAATTTATTTATTTTTTGCTTTCCATTTGGGGGGCACTTGACATTTGGGGCAAGAAAAACTGAATAAAATGGCGTCGGCTGCACATTTTATACCCCAGATGACCTGACGTCATGGAAGAGGAGACCGCAACCAACGCAGGACCCAAGACTTTGTTATTCATGTCGACTGAGGGCAACCTGCCAGCTGATTACCCAAATGTAGTGACTGCAACAGTGACACACGAACATTTATGGTAAGTGTACACAACTGTGCTTTCTGTGTCTCCAGCCCTGCTTCCTGACCCCAAATAGTATTAGACAAATGGATTTTGAGAATAATTTGGGGAGGATACACTTTGTAGTGGAGAGAAAATCCTTCCTCTTTCAGTGGAATCCCCCCACACCCACCATACCAGACAGATATTTCCTCTAGTGCTGTATCACACGTCAGAAGCAGGAGTCATAGAACCAGTTTCTGTGATGCACAAAGGCAAAGAATTTTACTTCAGAATCTTTTTGGTGCCAAACTATAATCACTTTTGGAGAACTGTCCTAGATTTGTCTTTGATAACACCTTTGTAAAAGTTTGGAAATTCAAAATGCTAACCTTATAGTTGTTGCTTCCAGACCACTGATCCCTGGTGACTGTGTAGGTCTTAAGGAAGCTTATCATATTCCGATTGCTCCCCATTCCAGGAAAGTTTGTAGATTTGCTGTGTGGGGTTTACATTATCAGTTTTCCGCATTACTGTTTGAACTGTCAGCAGCACCTTGAGTGTTTACAAAGTGTCTGCACCCAGTGGTTGCCTGTTGTAGAATGCTAAACATACACAGATGTTCATTGTGCTATGCTGCTGCAGTCATCACACTTGGGTTATCTGCCGTCAGGTGGTCCCGCAGTCTGCCTGAATTCCAAAGCCTTGGTCTGGCGTCAGTTGTCGTCGCTTCTTCCCTGACTTCAGTGCGGCAGGGGTATAAAAGAGGCAGCCGACGCCATTTTCTTCAGTCTTTCTTGCCGCGCGGTGCCCGAAGCAGAAGCAGTTCGCAAGTGCCGGTCGGCCAGCTCCAGAAATTTTTGAACAGAATTTCAGCCGAAGTCTTCTATAAAGCTAAGTACCCCGTTGGGGAAACTTTTCTTGCCTCAGACCGATGTCAGACAAAGTTAATAATTGTATTTCTTGTGGGAAGCAAATACCTCATAAGGATTTTCATTCTTATTGTATTCCTTGCCTAGGCCCAGACCACGACGTTTCTGGTTGTCGGTTTTTCACTAGGTTCAATAAACGCACTATTAAGCGTCGTGCTAATACCGCCTGACATTATTTTGGCAGAAAATTCAACTACATTATGTCGTCAGAACCTCCGACTACCGCTATGTTTAAAAAACGCAAGGACAAAGACCGGCAGCCTAGTCCTAGACCAGAAACTGAGGTATCGGTTAGGCCTGCCGCCGGATCTTCGGTACTCCGTGAGGCACCTACGCAGCCCCTGACTACCGCAGATTTAGAAAATACAACTACCTCTCAGTCAGACTCTACCGGGCCACTGGAGCCGGTTCCTCTTCAACTCTCGGACGCCAGCCCTGGTGGCGATCTGGAGACTATGGACAGGCCTTCGGTTTCAGAAGGCGTTTTTAAACCGACGACTCTTTCTGTTAAGTCATACGCTAAGCTTCCATAGGTTAAGAAACCGAGTCCACAGACTCCCATACAGGCCCCTATGCCTAAAAAACAAATGCTCAAAATGGCGGAGGACCTGTTTACCCTTATCAGAGGTTCTCTGCTCCCTCCTGACAAAAGGCCTAGACTGGAGGAAGATTTACCTCCTCCTGACCAGGAATCCATTTCCTCAGCAGACTGTGAAGAACAGGATTACCCCTTCCCTCCCTATGAAAACTCAGATGCTGAGGAGTCTATTCCCTCTGTTCCCCCCCCCCCCCCCCTGAAGACTTCTCTTTTGGAGAACCCTGCACACCATGAGAGAGCATTTCCACTGGGAAGGACAAGATTACTCTGACTCCAAGAAAAGACTCCGTGAGTTTCTTCTTTTGCCTCAGCACAGACCCATAGCCATTCCACCTGTTTTGGACATTCTGGATGATGTCTACACTGAATCCAGTCTAAATCCAGATTCCTTACCTCCAGCACCACCTAAACCTGACAGATACTATCGAGTCCCTGACTCTCACAAGTTTTTATATAAAAGCCCAGCTGCAGACCCAGAAACCATTTCCCAGGGTCCCAAAGGGGTTAAGGCCTCTACTGCTAAGAATCCACTACCTGCAGAAAGCGATTCCAGGGCATTAGAAAGATGGGGGAAAAAAGTGTATACCTCTGCCACTTTGGCCATGAGGGCATTAAACTGCCAATTCCACATGATTAAGTACCAGCAGTACTTGCTTAATCAGTTAAAACAGAAAATGATCCCTCAAACAGATCAACTAGATTTCAAAGGGATGCAAGATTTGTTGCATGCAGCAGAACAAGTGGGAAAACATACCTTGCAGTGTGGTTTTGATTCTTTGGAGGCCTCATGTAGAGCAGCAGTCACAGGGTCTGTAATACGTAGACATGCTAGGCTAAAAGAGCAGACCTTACCAGAACATGTCAAAGCAAAGTTACTGGATGCTCCACTGCAAAAGGATGCGTTATTTGGTGTCAAAGCAGAGGAAGTTTTAAAGAAGATGGAAGAAAAGGCAAAATCAATTCAAACAGTTAAAGATTTTTTTACAGGTACAACCTCCTCGCTTCAACAGAAACTGGCCATCAAAAAACTGGTCCTTTCCTGCTTCAGACAGACCCCAAAGGGGCAGGTACAGACGCCCTAGGGGCAGAGGCCAGGCACACAGGGTACCTTCAGGCCTAGACAGTGGCAAGCAACAACTCAGAGGGGGAGACGACAGATCTCGACCTTTCAGAAAACAATCTCAATGACTTTCCTCTTCGCCTGCCAAGCATAATTGCCCAGGCAGCACCTCTAGGAGGAAAACTGGCTCTTTTCCCACAAAACTGGCACGTCATAACAAAGGACAAATGGGTTCTGGATATTATTACCCGAGGCTACAGATTTCATTTTCACACTTTACCACGGATTAGAGGCATGCCAAATCTGCCAACAAACCAATGGGCAGAGACACAAAAACAAATTTCAGCTCTCATGAACATGAAAGCAATTCAAAAGGTACCTGCAAAAGAGCAAGGTCAAGGATTTTACTCAAGACTATTTCTAGTACCAAGAAAGGACAAAGTCTGGAGACCCATCTTAGACCTTTCAATTCTAAACACTTACCTGGACATTCCCAAATTCAAAATGCTCACACTACAGCAGCTTCTTCCCATGCTGGGCAAGGAGTCTTGGCTGGTAACGCTGGACCTCCAAGAGGCATACCTGCATGTCCCTATCAGACAAGATTGCAGAAGATACCTCAGATTTTTGGCAGGCACAACGCATTATCAATTCTCTGCATTGCCCTTTGGCTTATCTACTACGCCCAGAGTATTCACGAAATGCCTGGCATCAGTAATTGCATACTGCAGACAGCAAGGAATACAAATTTATCCATATCTGGACGACTGCCTGATCCAGGTGGACAACAAAGATATCCTACTACAGCATCTGGCATTTGTGACAAAGTTGCTAAGTTGCCTAGGGTACACAGTAAACAAAAAGAAGTCAAAACTAATACCCTCACAAGAAATAATTTTCCTGGGTGCCAGCTTGAATGCAACGACCCAGATGGCTTACCTCACGCCAGACAAGCAAAAACAACTGGTTCAGTACTTCAAAAACATGGCAACTTCTACCCAGCTCACTGCAAGGAAATTCCTGCAGGCATTGGGGTACATGGCATCCTGCATTCAACTAATTGCATGTGCAAGGCTACATATGAGAAAACTACAATGGTACCTAAAAAGTGTATGGTCCCAGCACAGACGCAGCCTCGAAGCAACTATAACTCTTATTCCCTGCCTTCAAAAAGAGTTTCTATGGTGGGCTCAAGCATGCCAAGCAAACAAGGGCCTTCCCTTTGTCTCACCTCCACCAAACCAAACCTTGACAACAGATTCATCAGACTACGCCTGGGATGCACACATGGCAGGACACTGCATTCAGGGCAAATGGTCTGCAAACCAAAGGCAGCTACACATCAATCAAAAGGAGATGCTAGCTTTAAAAAATGCACTAACAGCCTTCAAGGACCTTTTGCATCCAGGACAACTTCTAATAAGGACGGACAACACCACAGTTATGTGGTACATAAACAAGAAGGGACGCACTCCTACCCACTATGCAGACAGGCAATGGACTTGTGGAACACAGCATTAACTTACCAAGTACAACTGCAAGCACAATTCCTGCCAGGAAAAGAAAACATTTTGGCAGACAAATTAAGCAGAAATTTGACAGACCCTCACGAGTGGAGACTACACCCACAAGTATTCTCAATGATAACTCAAAGGTGGGGACTGCCAGACATAGATCTGTTTGCCTCAACCAACAACTGCCAGCTACAAAAATTTTGCACAAGGACTTGCCATCCCCTGGCCTGGAAAGTGGATGCCCTATCATTCAGTTGGACAGCATTGTCAGTCTACGCCTTCCCACCTCTGCCTCTACTCTCCCAGGTATTACTGAAAACCAGATCGGAGACACCACAGATGATCCTCATTGCCCCGGACTGGCCAAGTCAACACTGGTACCCACTACTACGAAACTTCTCACAGCCCTCCATGGATCTTACCTCACTTCCCTCTGCTGTTAACCCAACAGAACTCTCAGATACTTCACAGTCAGCTAAGGACCTTAAATCTAGCTGCATGGAAAATACCTTAAATTATCAAACAACACTTCTCTCAAAGGACGTCCAGAATGTCATTTTAGAGGCCAGGAGGCCCAGCACCAGAAAAACTTACTCAGACAAATGGAAAAGATTTTGTGTATGGAACCAGGCCAGAAGCCTAAATCCTGGTATCCCAAATATTCCGCACATACTCCAATATCTAACTGAGCTGCTACACAAAGACCTTTCCTTCTCATCCATAAAGATCCATGCTTCAGCCATTTCAGCTCAGTATGATACGGTTCCACCCATTTACTCTCATCCTTTACTAAGGCAGTTTCTCAGAGGGGCAAAAAATATAAGACCCCCCAGAAAACCACCTACTCCAACTTGGGATCTAAATTTTGTTCTGGAAAAGTTAACACTTCCTCCTTTCGAACCAGCCTTTTCAGCAGAGCTTCAATACTTGTCATGGAAGACGGCCCTGCTGCTAGCTATCACCTCAGCTCGCAGAGTCTCAGAACTGCAGGCCCTTATGGCAGTGGAACCTTTCATCATTTTCCATCAGGACAGAGTATCTTTACGCACCAACCCTTCTTTCATTCCAAAGGTAGTATCCAGTGTGGCTCTCAATCAGACCATACACTTGCCCACCTTTTATCCAAACCTACAGAATAAAGGAGAAAAACTCCTTCACTCTTTGGACATTCACAGACAGCTACGTTACTATTTGGACAGGACAAAGGCCTTCAGAAAATCTGACCAACTCCTTGTATCCTATGCACCAGGCTCAGAAGGAAAGGCTATTTCAAAGCAGACCATCTCCAAATGGATAGCACATTGCATCTGCTTTTGCTACTCACACCACAGGAAAGCAGTGCCTGCTAGTATTAGGTCTCATTCTACCAGGGCTACAACAACCTCAGTAGCCTTCCTCCGAGGAGTCCCAACCAAGGACATTCTGGAGGCAGCTACCTGAAGTTCAGTGCACACCTTCACCAAGCATTACCACCTTCCTCTGTACTCAAAAACCAGAGCTGGGTTTGCCACTGCAGTTCTGCAGAGCATCTTAGCTGCACCTAACAGTTTAGCTCCTACCACCCAACCATAGCTTTGGGACTCTACCCAAGTGTGATGACTGCAGCAGCATAGCACGATGAACATAGTACAGTTTTGTACCTACCATAAATGTAGATGTTCGAGTGGTTATGCTGCTGCAGTCCAGGTTACCCTCCCTCCATCCCCTCTTTCTAACAAGGCCTTTTCTTATACCTCCATTTTCTAACGAGGCCTTTTCTTATACCTCCATGTACTTCGACCTTTGGGATGCATGTCTATATGGTGTATTTGCTTACAACTAGTACCATTGTTTTGCACTAAGGTATATTTTGCAAGCTTCTTATTTTGCCTTCTTAGTTTGGGGGCACCTGACATCTGGGGCAAGAAAAACTGAAGAAAATGGCTGCCTCTTTTATACCCCTGCCGCACTGACGTCAGGGAAGAAGCGACGACAACCGACGCCGGACCAAGGCTTTGGAATTCAGGCAGACTGCGGGACCGCCTGATGGCGGATAACCCAAGTGTGATGACTGCAGCAGCATAATCACTCAAACATCTGCATTTATGGTAGGTACAAAACTGTACTTTTTCCCTATTCAGATGACTTGCTGTTTTGTGCAGTCTGTATCCATATGCTTGGAGTCCTTAGACAAGGTTCTTTCCCACCTGAGCTTCAACTCGAACCTCCAAAAGTCCTTCCTTGTCCCCTCAACAAATTGTTTTCTTGTGGTGTTGGATAAAACAATAAAAATGATGGCTGTCCTGTTAGAAAAAGATTTGACTTATCAGGGCATTTTCTTGGATTTCTGTCTTCTCGATGTGGCCTCAGCAAGACAGTCCCACAGAATTCTAGACCTTGTGGTATTAGTGATCCTCATAAAACTAGCAAGACTACACATGAGAAAAATTCAGTGGTAGTTAAAGAATCTTGTCCCAGCAGCTTCATTCCTTGGATTTCTGGAGAGTGGGATTTATGAAACAGGAGCTGCACTGGTGGGGGGATCAATTGCATATGAATCCAGGACTACCTTTTTCTCTCCAGACTGTTTCATGTAGTTAACACTGTCCCATGGGAGTTCAAGTGCAAGGCTTGTGGGCCCCTTTGAACATGCCAAAGCACATAAACCTAAAAGAGATTTTGTTTGTGATTCATGCATTAAAAGTTCTTCACCACTTATGAACTCTAGGTCCTCTGCTAGTGGTCACAGATAACACTACCTTAATGTGGTACCTGAACAAGTAAGGGGTACATGGACCTACTCTCTCTGCCAAGTGGCAGTGATGGTCTGGGAAATGGCTGTACAGAATTCTCTGACTCTTTGGGTTTTGTACATTCCATCAGAGCAAAAGACAGATTCTGGACAGACCCTCACGAGTGGAACCTCTATCTTGAGGCCTTCTACGACTTGATCCAGATGTGTGGAGAGCACCTGAAGTAGATCTGTTTCCCTCCTTTCAAAACAGACAGCTGAAAAAAAATTCAACACATCATTGCAGCCATGCTTTGAACACAGAGCATTTCCATGGACAGGAATGCTCCTGTATGGATTTCTGCCCTTTCCAATGATTGCAAGGTTTTTATAAAGATTCAGAAAGAATTACCAAAGATCACTGTGGGTAACCCCTTTTGGCCCAGGCACAGTTGGTTCTCCCTTATAAAAGAATGGGCTAAGGACATTTGCCCCAAGCTTCCTCACAGAGACTGGGTCTGGTTACACACCATCAGGGGCAAATGGTACACCTCATTTAAGAGTAATTGCAAACGATAGCTTGGATGATTCTGTTTTGGATACCTTTTAGACAGTTGTTCCATGAGGATGTGCAGCAAGTGTTAATGAAGTTTAAAAAAACTGCAACTAGAAAAAATCTTATGTTTACAAGTGGCAGACGTTTTCTTGGTGGCACCTAACCAATAACAATGGCCCCACAAGGGTTTCAACCCCTCTGATTTTGAAATATTTTTGTGAACTATTTAGAGATGTCTTGTCATATGCTGCTATAAAAGTGCATCTTGTGGCCATCTCAACCTTTCTGCCCATGGATGTTTAGTCTGTCTTTGTGTTCTAACAGTTTATAAAAGGAATATTGCCTGTGAGACCTCCTCACAAGCAAATCCCCATTCCCCTGGGATCCCGTTGGTTTTTGAAAAAGTGATGCTACCTCCTTTTGAACTTGCCTCTTGGGCTGATTTACATTTTATTACTTGGAAGACTGTTGTGCTCATTGCTCTGAATTCTGCAAGGCGAGTCTGAGGTGCAAGCTCTCATAACTTTTTACCAGGACAGGG